>NC_064809.1:46161890-46215717 GCF_023721935.1 Panthera uncia
ATATTTAAATTTTATTATAAATTATAAGAAATTTCTTCAGGGTCTCATGGCCAGCCAGCAGCAAAGCCAGTGTGGCTGGCCTACCAGTTTCTCCAAACTAATTTACATTGCCAAGGTTATATCCCTGTGCTACGACTGTAAGACACTGGAAAGCTGAAATAAAGTGGCAGTAACTCCTGGCTCTTTCCCTACCTGGGAAAGGAACACCTTCACTTGAACCATTTTGTATTAAGGGAAGGACTTCAAAAGCTGTTGAAAGTGGGTGGCTGAGCTCTTTGATCTGTGAATAACTGTCCTGGGTGGTCGCTAATCGCTCAATTAGCAGAATACACTGAAAGTGGAGGCTACAACAGTATTTGTTTTGTTGGTGTGCTAGGATCAAAACAGCTCTTTTCCAAAATTTCAAAGGCCAAGAATTTCAGAAGTTCCTGAGAAATGACAGAAAAGTGAATTAATAATGTACACTGAACTCTGCAGACTATAAATATTTTACAGCTCTTGTACAACATTAGGCTAGGTATCCCTGCTTTGTGATTCTTGGTGGCTGTGATTAGCATGTGTAAAGTATTTCAAGGTGACTTATTAAGCTTATTATCTGAGGGCTTCAGAAAAAGTTTTTAAATGTAGATCTTCAGATCTCTTTCATGCTATGTCAGTTCCCCTAACTTTGGAATACTTGTGCCTATTAATTAGGATAATATTGTATGTAGCAGACACTAACTAAATCAAGACTTAAATGGCCTGGACAGAACGCCTTAACTCCCTTCTTTATCCAATGGGATTTTCACCAAATGTATGTGTCTGTATTATAACATATGTGTTTCATGTTTCATCCATACTATTTAGGCAAATTCCACATGCCAGTATTTTCTATGTAGAGAAATACTTCTATGATAATAAAGTAGAAAATGATGTATGCAAACGGGATTATAGTGTGATTTCAGAGGAGAGATGGAGTGTAACAGAGGGCTCTACCACTGCGGAGGCTCCTTTAACTGGCAGTAAACTCAGAGCTGAGAACAGCAGGATAGTGCCAAGGGAAATGAGTAATAGTGAGGAAGACCGGGACAGGAGTGCAGGCCTGACGAAGGTAAGGCGCAGGATGAGCTTGGCTCTGACAAGTCCACGGAGGATTGTAATTAAAGATCAAGGCAGGCATTTGGAAAAGAATCAAGAAGTGGATAGGGTGTCCGATGAAAAGAGCAAAGCAATGGCGTCAGTCCTTCGGAAGGCCTGCAGCATCGCCACTGGCCAGTAGGGGCATGCAAAGAATCCAATAAAGTTATGAGAATATGAATGACTTAAGAGAACTATCACAAAGGCCACAGTGGTGTCTGTAAAATTCGAAATTCGTCTCCAAGATGGATGGACACGGTAACTACATGCAATAATTTCCCTAAGTCATATTTTAAAAGTCCACTCCATTTTTTAAATTATACTCACATGGTGATCTCATGGCTCTGTGGTCAAGTGAAGTCCTTGAAAAAGCAAAGTCCATAATATAAAACGCGTTTGAGGGGGGCCTGCAGGACTCCAGATATGAAGACTATTATCGCTTTATGGGCAAGCTAGACTACACACTACAAATTTCACTGTCCAGCAAGGACTGTAGACAGACCGGTCCTCACTTTGACATACGCTAGCTGAGTGACCCTGAATAAGCTGTTGAAACTTTCTGAGCCACAGTTTTCTCATCTGTAAAGTGGAGATAATACCTACCTTGCAGAACTCTTGGGAAAATTAAATGAGATAATGTATGTAAAGTACCCAGAAAAATGCCTGGCACATCTGCCCTCATAACAGATGCTATTTGTGATAATGATTATGATGAGGAGGATGTTGCTTATTTAAAATATTGCCAACATTTAAATTTCTCCATCCCTTGCTCTTTTTGATTGCCCTAAAAAGAAGCATCATGCTGCTGCCTCCCACCTCCCCGCAACTCTCGGAGAAACGGACAAGAACTAGGGAAAAGCCTGATGTATCAGAAAAGTTTCTCGTTGACAGAGCAGATTTCCTCAGAGCTTCTCAGGTTAGTCAGCTCACTCATGCCTCTTTCATGCAGGAAAATCAGAGCCCCAGACCAGCAAGAGCCCTGTTTCTGTAGAAACTATCCAAATCGCTCCACCATCTTCTGTCAGTGTGCTCTAAATCAAAGATTCGGTATCCACACCCCCTCTGCCCTGGTAAAGCCAAAAGTTACAAACAAGCAGGCACAGAGGGGAGAAACACCACCATGTAATGAAGAGTAGAGAAAATGACCAGCTCAGAGACTCCCAAATCTTTAATATTTGATAAGAAAACAAATTAAAATATTAACCTCCTTTCTTATCATTTCCCAAGAAAGGTCTCCTGAAGGCTTGTGAGTTCTAAGTCTGTTTTCAGTCTGTAGCAAGTGTAGGCTCTCCCACTGAGTTGGAGCCCTTAGACCTTTGGAAGTAAGTGGCTAGGAGATCTCAGGCAAGATAATTATCTCTCTGGGCCTAGATTTCCCTTCTGGAAAATAAGGATGCTGTATTAGGTAATCTTGAAGGTCCATTCCAGAGATAGATAGATAGATAGATAGATAGATAGATAGATAATTAGATAGATGATCAAGAGATGACAGATGTATAATGAGAGCACATCTTTATTAGGAAAATAACAATAATTAAATGTGGTTAAATTATTTAGTTCTACTGAAGAATTATGTCCTGGGTCCATATTATTTTAATAACTTTGCCCTTACTGAAAATAAAAACACAACATGCCAAAACTTATGAGATGTAGTAAAAGCCATGTTAAGAGGGAAATTTATTGTGGTAAACACTTATGTTTAAAAGGAAGAAAGATCTCTAATCAACAATCTCAATTTACACTTCAAGGAACTAAGAAAAAAAGAGCGAACTAAACCCAAAGTTAGCAGATGATAGGATATAATGAAGATTAGAGCAGAAATAAAATAGAGAACATAAAAACAGAAAAATCTCAATGAAATCAAGAGTTATTTTTTGAAAAGATCAATGAAATTGAAAATCCTTAGGTAGACTAAGAAAAAAAAAAAGAAAATGCAAATAACAAACATTAGAAATAAAAGAGAAGATGGGGTGTCTGGGTGGCTCAGTTAGTTAAATGTCTGACTTCAGCTCAGGTCATGATCTCACAGCTCATGCCCCCATGTCGGGCTCTGTGCTGACAACTCAGAGCCTGGAGCCTGCTTTGGATTCAGTGTCTCCCTCTCTCTCTGCCCTCCCCTGCTCACACTCTGTCTTTTTCTCTCTCTCAAAAATAAACATTATAAAAAAAATTTTTAAAGAAACAAAAGAGGAGACATTATAATCGATGTCACAGAAATAAAAGTTATCATTAGAGACTACTATGAATAAATATACACTAACCAATTGGAAAATCTAGGAGAAATTGATAAATTCTTAGAAATGTACAGCCTATCAAGACTTAATCATGAAGAAATAAAAAATGTGAACAGACCTATAACCAGTAAGAAGACTAAATCAATCATCAAAAACTTCTAAACAACAACAACAAAAAAGCCAGATGGCTTCACTGGGGAATTCTAGCACACATTAAAGAAGAACTAACACCAAAAAAACTGAAGAGGAAATACTTCCCAACTCATGTAGCCAGCTTTAACCTTGATACCAAGACCAGACAAACATACTGCGAGAAAAGAAAACTACAGACCAATATTCCTGATGAATGGCGATGCAAAAATGCTTAACAAAATCTAACATATCAAATTAGCACATTAAAAGGAATACATGTCATGACCAAGGGGGATTTATTCATATAATGTAAAAACAGTTCAACATATGAAAATCAATCTCTATCATAAACCACATTAATAGAATGAAAGACAAAAATCACATGATCATCTCAATAAAAGCAGAAAAGGATTTGACAAAATTCAACACTCTTTCATGATAAAAACACTCACAAAACTAGAGATAGGAAAAAAAAAAAAACCTACCTCAACATAAATACCAAACCCACAGCTAACATCATACTCAACTGTAAAAAAGTGAAAGTTTTTCCTCCATGATCAGGAATGCCCACTCTTGCCACTTGCCACTCTTGCCTTTGCCACAAGGAGGCAAAGACTTGTACACTGAGAACGACAAAATATTCCTGAAAGAAATTAAAGAAAATACAAATAAAGGGAAAGAATGCCACGTTTGTGGTTTAGAAGACAATATTGTTAAAATATCCATGGTATACAAAGCAATCTACAAACTCACTGCAATCCCTATCAAAATCCCAACAGCATTTTTTTTTTTTTGCAGAAATAGAAAACCATCCTAAAACTATATGGAATCTCAAAGGATTTGAAAGAGCCAAAAGAATCTTGAGAAAGAAAAGACAAAGCTGGGGGCCCCACACCTCCTGATTTTCAAATACATTACTAATATATTCCAAATGTATTACAAAGCTACAACAACCAAAACAGTATGGTAGTGGCGTAAAGACAGATATATGGAACAGAATGGAAAGCCTAGAAGTAAATTGATACATATAAGGCCAAATGATCTTTGACAGCATTGCCAACGGTGTCAAATGGGGAAAGGATCGTCTCTTCAACAAGTGGTGCTGGAAAAACTGCATATCCATATTCAAAAGAAAAAAGATGGACCCTTACCGTACACCATATACAGAAATTAACACTAAATGGATTAAAGAACTAAATGTTAGACCTGAAACCACAAAACTCCTAGAAAGAAAAAAAAAGGGAAACACTTCATTACATTAGACTTAGAAATGAATTCTTGGATATGACACCAAAAGCACAGGCAACAAAAGCAAAAATAGACAAATGGGACAACATCAAACTGGAAAACTTCTGTGCAGTAAAGGAAACAATCAACAGAGTTAAACGCAGGAGACAATATTTATAGATATATATAGATATATATAGATATATCCATTTATATAGATATATAAATGGAACAGGAGACAATATTTATAGATATATACCTACAATATATAAAGAACCTTTGGAACTCAACAACAACAACAACAACAAAAATAACCCAATTAAAAATGGACAAAAGACTTGAGTACACATTTCTCCAAAGAAGATATACAAATGACCCACAAGGATATGAAAAGACATTCAACATCACTAATCATCCAGTAAATATGAATCAAAACCACAATGAGTTATCACCTCATACCCATTAGGATGGCCATTGTAAAATAATTAATAATAATAATAGTGATAACAATAATAAGTAGTAGTATTGGCAAGGAGGTGATGTGGAGAAATTGGGACCCACGTCCACTATTTTACACTGCTGGTGAGAATGTAAAATGGCGCAGCCCTATGGAAAACAGTACAGTAGTTCCTTAAAAAATTACAAACGGACCTACCAAAGTAAAGAAATCCTCTTATATTCTACAATATGGATGCACTTTGAGGACATTACACTCAGTGAAATAAAACAGTTTCAAAAAGACAAACTGCATGCTTCCACTTATAGGAGGTATTGAAAGTAGTCAGACTCTTAGAATGGTAGTTGCCGAGGGGCTGAGGGAAGTGAGGAAAGAGCTGTCTTCCAAGGAGTACGGAGTTTCAGTTTCACGTGATGAAAAACTTCTAGAGACGTGCTGCACATCTACGTGGCTGCTGGTACTACTACTGTGCTGCATACGTCAAAATAATTCACATGATAAATGCTATGTTGTGTGCTTTTTACCACAATAAAAATCAATAAATAATTTGGTCCTTATTCGTCTTCCTAACTCCCCCCTCCCACTGCCATCCTCTTCATAATAAAGAAAGAGCTATCTTAAACTGCCCTGGCTTTGCCAATAAGGCTTGTTTTTAATGAAGGGAAGAAGAGAGGTGGAAAAGAAATGACAATAAATGCACACAAGGTTGCCTGTGTTACTGTCTCTCCTTTCTGAGCTAATCAAATCCACAGGCTGCAAATGGGACTCATCAGGGTCACGTACTGAGATCAAGGGATTTTTTTCAGTTCATTATTTCTAGCACCTTATATTCTTGATTACTAGAACTATACCTAGGGCAGCAACGATAATAGATAATGATTTGTTGAATACGTGTCAGCCACAATGCTATGCCATTTATACATACAACTGTATTTGAAATTCAAAGCTTTTGACAGATAGGTTAGGTTACTAGCCAAAGGACACACAGTGATAAATGGTAGAGTAAGCATTTGAACGCAGGCCTGCCTGATTCCCAGGTTGGTGGTTTTAACCCCAGGGGAGAGAGCCCTTTGTTGCCACTGTATGGCCACTACATGGCTAGATCATCCTGCTTGCTGGGTGTGGGGAAAATTCAAGAGGCAGAGCACAAATGTAGTCCTTCCTTATCTGCCCGTTGCATTTCCTGGTGTATTCCCTAGTGCAAATAATAAAAAATGACTACTATTACTACTACTCTGTACTGTTACCACTACTTACTGAGAATTAGGTTTTGTTAGATACTGTGCTAGGCTTCTGTTAGAATTATTTTCCTTCATTTTATAGAGGAGGAAAGTTAAAATGCAGAGAATCCAATAATTTGCCTCAGGTCAAATTAGCTTATAAGGTGAAGGCAAATTTAGAGCCCGATATTATCTGTCTCAATGCAAAATATGTTATTAAAGATTTGGAGGCTGGAATCAGGACCACATTAATTAAATTGACACATGACACTAACTTGTGCACAGCCCCTAACTCTTTCAAAGTAAAGAAGGAAAGAAAGAAAGAAAGAAAGAAAGAAAGAAAGAAGAAAGAAAAAAGAAAGAAAGGAGAAAAAAAAAATTGGATAATGTTAATGTTCAGTAGAAATAAGACACTATGATATGACCTGGCAAAAGTAAGTGGGTCAGTGCCAACTTCAAGAGTGTTTAGTCTCAGGACAACTGGGGAGGTGGCTTACGTAAGCCAATGTTCAATCCAAATGAAAATAGGCAGGAACGTCCAGAGGGGTGTCTCCTTTTGCCCCAAGAAGTTCTTCTAGGCAACAAAGCATAGTTGTTAAAAGTGCCAGACATAAATTTAAAAAATCTATAAATATTAGATATGATTATTTCTACTTCAAAATAGTAAGTTAAGCCAAATGATTCATCTGTAATTAAATAAATCAAATGGGGAAACTGCCAACTATTCACATCCTGTTAGGTGATATAAACAAAGAATAGCATGTTAAGATGTTGAAATTTTTTCTTATTCTGTCTGATGCTAATGGGGCCACAACTAGGGTTATATTTTCTTTCAAGAAATCCACAGATGTGCTTTGTGGAAGATGATATATCTATGAAGACTTTTTTTTTCTTTTTTAATTGTAGAATAATTTCAAAACAGTTTCCAGTCTAGGAAAATCTCACATGATATACACCTAACCTGTAACAGCCTTATTTCCCATCAATTTCCCACCTTCCCCTAAAGGATGGATAGGACTCAAACAGGTATGTCTTCCAAGTTCCATGCTGTTTTCATGATGTTCCAATCTTAGAGTGATCTTTCCCCGTCTCTATTTGTTGAGTGTATTCATAAAACTTTTATTAAATATCCCTCTTCTCTACCTCCTTTTCAAATATGCTCAGGAAAATATAAGCAGCTCAAGGCTTCCTTTTTTTTATGATTGTGGAATATTCATATAAGCTCATAAAATATTTATGTACTCACTCTTCCAAATACTCATTCTTCCAAATAATTCTAGAGCAAATACCTATTATTACCACCCAGAACAAAAAATAACATAATAGAACTCTTCCCCAAGACCCCTGTGTGCCCTTCTCTTGTTACAAGCTTCTCCCTTACCAACAGAAGAAACCACCATCCCTACTGAGTATTATAATAATCATTTTCTTCCTTTGCTTTATAATTTGCACCTAATGACACATCCCTAAGTAGTATGGTTTAGTTATTTGTTTTATAACATTACATAAATAGATTCATACCATATGTATTACTTCACATGGTGCTTCTTTTACTCTATATCACGCTTGTGAGATTTAGCCATGGTGTTGGGTACAGCTGTGATTCATTTACCTCAATTGCTATATACGGTTCCATTCTATGATCGTACTTCAATTTATTTATCTACATGGGAATGTAGATCAGACTTGTGGGTCAATTCCAGTTTGGAGCTATTCTGCCATGTCATTTCTTGTTCAAGACCTGGTACAAGCATGCATGATATTCTCTAAGATTTTTAACCTACATGTAGTATGCACAGGGGATATACGCATGTATATATACACATATATTCTTGCCTATGAATTTCAAACTTATCCCCTATATATTTCAAATTTAATAGAGAACGCCAAACTACTTTTCCAAATCAGGCCAATTACACCTCCACAAGCAGTGGAGTTCCTCTTAATCTACGTTCTTATCAACACCTGGTATTGCTAATTTGTACAATCAGTTGAATATACTGTGGCAATTTGTAATGGCTTTAACTTGTATTCCTCCACTTCCTAATGAGGTTGACATCTTTCCATATGTCTACTGGCCATTTAGATAGCCCCTTCTGGGAAGGGCTTTTATGAAAGCCTTTTTACTCCCCATTTTACTACCAAGTTGTCTACTGTATTCAAATTAATTTATACAAGAATCTTCATTTCTTTATAAATTACAAACACTTTATATAGAGAGACACTATACTTTGTATATTCTGAATCTATATTTCTTTTTAAAATCTAAGTCAGTGCTATCCGGTAGCCGGTAGTCACATATGGCTAACGAGCAGTTAAAATGTGGCTAAAGAATTGGTTGGAAATTTTAGTTTAATCTAATTTAATTTAAATAGCCACACATGGCTACTGGCTACCATAATGAACAGTGCAATCAATCATAAATATGAGTCTTTTGTTAACTATATATCTTATAAATATACCTAACCACTCTCTGTCTTTTCAGTATCTTTATGGTATAATGATTAAAATGCAAATTTAATGTAGTGGAACATATCAAACTTGCTCTTTATTATTATAAATATTTTGCTTTATTAAAAAAAAAGTTTCCCACTCCAAGTTCATGAGATACTCTTCTAACTTCTATGAGGTTTATAGTTCTGCCTTTCACATTTACATCTCAAATCCCCCTGGAATTGACTTTTGTATGTGCTAAGAATTGAGGAACCGATTTCATTTTTTAAAATACATAGATGCCCAATTTCCCTCATATTAATTATTAAAAAGACTATCTTTTCTCCAAGAATTTGCTGAGTTTTGGTACTGAGACTACATGAGCCTCATTTTAAAAAACATAAAAACACCACACCAAAACAAACAAAAAAAACTAGGGACTGTCATCTCTTTTTGTATTCTCTGCAACAGTTTATATGAAAGTTTTCTTCCTTTAATGGTTGACAAAACTTGCCAATGAAGTCCTCTGAGCCGGGCATTTTTCTTTTAGGAAGATTTCTTTTACTACCAATTAAATGTTTTACAGATTATCCCAATCTTTAGACTGTCTACTTACTTGTGAATCAGTATTGGTGAGTTCTATTTTCTAATAATTTTTCTATCCAACTAAATTTTCAAATTCATCAGCACACAGTTTTCATAATAATTTATCTTTTTATTTTATGTAGCATTTATACTGTTATCCTCTTTTTCATTCCTTAGAGTGACCACATGTGCCTTTTATCATTCTTTCATGATCAGTATTGCTGGACGTTTGTAAGTGTATAAGACTTTTTTTTTTTTTTCAAAAAAACTTTAGACTTTGTGAATATATGTTTACTATCGTTTTCTTTCATTTATGCTGTTATCTTGATTCCTTCCTACTGTCCACAGTGTTCTAGATTATCTTTTTCCCTGTATCTAACTTCATGAAACAAATGTCTACTAGTTTTCAACCTTTTTTGAAAAATACAAGCTAGGAAGACCAAAAATTTTTCTCTAAAGACTGTTTTATCTGCACCTACATGTACTGATTTGTTATTGTTCAATTAAAAATAGTTTCTTAACTTCTAGGATGATTTCCCCTTTAACACGTAAGTTATTTACCCCAAATATCTAAGATTTTTCTGGTTATCCTTTTGCTACTAATTTCTAGCTTAATTATTACACTGTGATCAGAAAGGATAAGGTCTTCTGAACTTGATTTCAGTCCTTTGAAATGCAAAGAGATGTGATTTAAGTTCTGGTAAATGATCAATTTCTTAAATGTTTCATATACACTTGACAAAGAGTTTGTACTCTGTACCTTTTTACTGCAGTGTTCTGCATATGTCTGTTATGCCAAGTTTGTTAATCACATTGGTCAAATCTTCTAGGTCGATACTGATAATTGTTGGCTTGTTTTATCTGTGACAAAGAGAAGTATTTTTTTTTAATTTCCTATCATAATTATGAATGTTTTTATTTTTCCTTCAGCAACTATTAATCTTTATATCATATATTTTGAGGTCATGTTACTAGGTTTCACGTAATCTTAAAGTTTTATATCTTCTTAGTACACTAAAATTTTAATCATTGAAGTGACCCATTTGTCTATTAATATCTGATAATAATACAGCTATAACAGCATTCTTTTAGTCAATATTGCATGGCATATATTTTCCCAACTTTTTATATTCAGTTTATCAGTATCCTTATGTTTTAGATATGTTGCTTGCAAAGAACATACCATTAGATTTTTTAAGTCCAATCTGATAATTATTTTTGTAATTAGAGCATTTTTAGTTTCTGTAATTGACAGGATTAAATTATCTTATGTTTTCTATTTGTCCTCCCTGTCATGAGTTTCTTTTCTTTTTCTCTTTCTTGTCCTTCTTTTGGATGATTGAGCACTTTTGTCACTGGTACTTCCCATGTGCTAACTGTAAGTTATACTCGGTGTCTACTGTTTTAATGGCTATAAGAGAAATTAAAACATATCTATTTATCAGAGCTTGAAGTTAACATCTTTACTTTCTCTCAGGAAACAGCGGAATCTTAAAAGACAGTTTAGGCTCATCAACCTCCATATTTAATTTATGTATTTTTGTTATGCACTTTTCTCATTTTTAATTATATTAGTATCATTCATTTTTATTTTTGTTATAAATGGTTAATACTCATTTAGATTCAATACTTGCTCTTCGGTGTGCATCTCAGACCTTTTATCTTATGCTCCTGTTCCTTCTGTTTAAAATACAACCTTCAGAATGTCCTTCAGTGCTGATGACTAAAATTCAAGTGTTTACTTTGCTTGATTTTTTTAAACTTTTACTTCATTCTTGAAAGATGTTTTCACTGTTACGAAATTCTAAGGCACTAGTTATTTTCTTTAAGCACATAAACTTTCTACTATCTTCTGGATTCTATTGTTGCTATTGAGAAGTCAGGAGTTAGTCTGCTGGTCATTTCTTTATACTAACCTATCATTTTTAGGACTTCTTTTAAAATATTCTTTATGTAGTTGATTTTCTGCTGTGATATTATGATACCATTTTAAGGCAGAAGTCATTTGGAAATCTAAAGTAAAAATAAATTCATTAGTGTTCCTTAGTATTCATTATACCTCTTAAATCTGTACATTTGACCTTTCCTTCTTCTAAATCTGATTTATAATGCAAATATAAACAGATAAATATAACTATTTTAAGGTCATGTTTTTAGGTATATACATATTCAAAACTGTTACGTAACTCTGGTAAACTAAACATTTTATCCTTCTGATGTGATTGATCATGGGATGTATGCATGCAATCTGTGGCATTGTTTTTTAAAATATATTACTTCTATTTATTTTCTCTTACCACTCCTAGAATTCTGATTATATGCAGAGAAGATCTTTACCTTCTCACTCTACCCTCCATGTATTTTAACGTCTCTTCTACATTTTCTTTTATCAGAGGGGACAATGGGGAGGGTCTCTCCCTGCTGCCTTCTGGATACTTCTTCTGATTTATCTTCTAGTACACTAATCCTCTCTTCAGCTGTATATAAATCTGCTGCTAAATCAATCATATGAGGTCTTTCTTCCAGTTATTTTATCTTTTGCTCCCAGAAGTTCTACTTGGTGCTTTTTTCCCAAGTAAGAATGGTCTCTGTTTTTTAAAAGTGAGTAGTTGAGCTCCCAATTCAATCACCCAAGTGCTTTTCTTCAAGACAAACACGATTACTTCAGACAGCTTTATACATACGACCCATTTCATCACAGAAAATATTTTAAAAGCACACATATTCAAGAGGAGAGAGTTAAAATCGATAGCATTTTAATACTTCATCAAGGAAAGGGAGTATGACTAGAATAATTTTTATTGTGAGTGCATAGTGGTGCCCAGTACAAAAACTCTAGCATAGCTGGTACCACTGTCTTGATTCATACTCCGGCATTAGCACTTTACCCACCATTGCTTTTGCATCCTCATCACAAATATCAACATGGTGAAAAAGGCAAATAGTATCTTTGTATCAGGAGGACAGTCTCCCAGAGAGATTGACAAGAGAGTCTTGGGAAACTGTTGCCCTAGGGCAACGCTTCCATTTTTTTTTAAAAGCATACGTTTATCCATGACATATATGTATTTATGTTTGCATATACACGTAGACTGTGACTTAGTCTGTACTGAAACCCCAGATCGCCATTTGCCAGCTGTGTGACTTTCGGTGAATTATCGAACCTCTATAAGCCTCCGTTTCCTCAACTATAAAAAAAAGAATAGTAACAGTGCCTATTCATAGGCATTAAATGAGATTAATTTATGTGTCGCATTTAGCACAAAGCCTTACAAATATTAATAGTTTCATAAAAATTAACTGTTACCATTAACAATTCCCTTTTAGGTTTTTTAAACCAATTAAACTCTGAAGGTATGTCTTCAGAATAAAATGCTACGATAGCCTCTCCTCTCAACAATTTTTGACATTAAGAACTAAGAACACTTGGCCCAGTTTACAATCTTAAATAGTTTGCCATTATGCAATTTTCATAACTGATTATACTTTCATTCACGTTTCGACAGCACCATTTTCAATACTGTAACTAGCTAATTTAAGCCTATTACCTGATTTATGAACAGGTTGGGTAGGTAGCTCCTGGTTGAGCTATTATAAAATGGTGACACCGTCTAATGTCCAGTACACTTCCCAACCCAACTACACTGGCTGACTACAATGTCAATCCAGAAATTTTGTTGATACTGACAAATAACATCCAATATATCCCTGAGATGGTTGTGTACTTTCAGAAACACAGGTCTAGACAAAGTCTGAACCATAAGGAGCTATCCAAAGATCTAGATTCAGGATGAAAATTTACGGATGAGTCAGCCACTGGATTTGATGCTGGGTTCGTGTAGTACTGATTTGTAGACTTGAATGCAGGAGTAATACCTGAGTGTGTCATTCTTTATTCCCCTGAAATACAAGCTGAGGTTTACCCTGTTCAAAACATTTGCAATTTCTGATTTTGAACTTGATATCTCTCCAACTCATGGTCATGGTCATCATCTTCAATCTCTTTTAATTTCTTCTGCCATGGTCCAGCTCTTCTTCATATTTCATAAACGGTTCTGCCATTTTTGAGTAACTTTGGATGAAAAGCGTTGTGGTCCATCAATTTGCAGAGCTGAGTTTCTGTAAACTGTCACCTAACTACTTGTGACTCCAGGCAAGACATTAAGTTATATCTCAGTTTTCCTTCATTTTCTCCCATTGAGCTGTCTTATTCTGGTTTAATTTGTAGGTACCAGGCACTGAACCAGGAGCAGAGCTGATCCATAAGAAGGCAGAGGAGGAGAAAGACATGCATGAAAACCCACTGAAAACTGGGTGATGACAGGGGCTCCCATCATGGAGCAGGCTGCTAAGCCATGGGTTAGGCGGGACTCTCCTGGAGCCAGCTCTGCCCTCCTGCGGTAGGCTGGGGGGCAGTCTCCATGACTCCCGGTTCCCTTCCTTCCCACTGACAGGAGATGGGCATGGGCGTATGTGCCGTGAGGCAGGTCCTGGAGGGGTGCAGCTGGCCATAAGCCAGCAGCCAAGGCCCTGCCTGGCTGGGGGTGCCCCGCTAGAGATACCTATCTACTCCCCAGCAGTCCGGGCAGTAATCTTGAAATCCCTAATGGGTTCTTTCACAAATCTTCTAGAATACATTCTATACTTTTCTAGTTCCTGGAGATATTTTTAGGTTTGCCTTTGACTTCTTTAAACACAATAAGGATAATTATCTATAATAAATGTCTGATGACTCCAAAGTCTGGAGCGTTTGCTGGTCTTTCTCTACACTATGGTGTTTCTTCTGGTTCATGTTGGTTTTGTTGTGTGCTAGTTATCTCTGATGGTACTGCTGACTACCCTTGAAAATGCACCGGGGAGGTGGGTCCCAGTAGTCTAGGATGTAGGTGTCTTCCTTCAAATTAGTTTTGCATTTGTTTTTGCCAGGTGCCTAGGAGTACCAGGAACCCAGAACCACCTCAAACTAAATTCCCTGCCAGAGGGTTCTTGACCATCCATTTATGCAAATGCGGGTCCTAAGTACACTGATGGGTTGAGCTGGTTGTGGTTACAACTTCTCAGAGACAGGTTTTCATTCACTGTCCCCACCTCCAGCCCCCTTCTGCTCAGCCTCAAGGCAGCTCTCCTGAGAATGTGATGCAGGTATTGTATTTATAATTCCGAGATTCCAGCATAATAGGGGAGGGTTTCCCTAGGCTCCCCATTTAGACTGCATCCCAAGTTTTGTTTTCTGCTCTCTCCAGCCAGGCCATCAAAACTACAGCTCAATTTTGAAGATCAGTAAATTCCATTGGGTAAATAGAGTTCCTAACCCTTTTCCCTGTCTTGGATTTCAGCCTCCTGATCCCTTATTTTCTTATAGCAATTCGATGCTTTTAAGACATCCTTTTTATCCAGTATTATATTTTTTTTTAGCCAGAGGGTCAGGCTGATTAGCCAGACTGCCATATTCCTGAAGAAGAAATGGCATTTCTTTATACTTCTGTCATTTAATGCATTCCATCTTGTACATAGCCTCCTAGCTACAAAAAAATCCATGGGAATTCCAGACCTTACCTCCTATCCTTCATTATCGAAATTTAAAGTCCACTGCCACCCTTCCATCTACTCCCATGTCTTTATTATACAGCTTTGCTACATTCAATCAATTTCAAGAACAACACTTTGAGTTACAGGAGCAAGAAGGTTGTGGAGAGACAATTACCCACTTGAGGACATAGAGATGCATGGTTATGTTTTAGGATATGCGTGGTCTTTTCACATGGTCTGTTGTAGGTGGTGTATGTGTGCTTTTGAATGTGTGTGTGAGTGTGCATGTGCACGTCTGCACACAAGAGAGAGACAGAGAGACAGAGAGACAGAAAGAAAGAGAGAAAATGTGTGCACTTAATATTTATTCCAGTAGAAGCTATCCCGGTTTTGTTGTGCATAGGGCTTTATGAGTATGAATGGGCATGGTGACAAAGAGTTCCTCGTCTGGGTAATCATAACAAACTTCTAAAAATGCCATTGTCAAAATGTATATACAACCCAAAAGCCAGTCCCATAGTGAACAGGATTAATTTGTATCATAATAATTTGTAATTTTAAATAATTCACATTTTCTATGCATAATTTAGACACTATGTGCATGACTCTTACTGAGAATAATGTTTGCAATCGATCTGTCTCTGTGAAGGGACCATGTTACTTGGCCATTAGTTATCTATGCAAATTACTTAATATCTTTGGTTCAGATGCTTCATTTGTAAATCAAAGGACGTGGGCATGAAGTTGTATAAGACTCCTTCCAGCCTCACATTTCTTTCAAAGATTTATTTGTAACATAGAAAGCCATTTAGAAATAAGAAGCTTTTTGCATAAACCAGTTACATGCAAAGATACAAAAGAATTTCACAGATAAGATTTTGAGCAAAAGCCACCAGACACTAGAGTACCTACTGCTGGATTTCCTTCATATCAAGTTCAAGAACAAGCACAACTTATCTAATGTTGACAGAAGTCTGAGGAGACTTAGAAAGGGCATGAGGTAACTCTCTGGCTTGTTGGCAATGGTTTATATCTTTATGGGGTGGGTGCACAGATGTATACATATGTAAAAATTCACCCAACTACACACTGATATGTGTTCACTTTATGTATGTTATGCCTCGATTTTTTAAGTGTACAAAGAATTCAAGAAATTAAAAAGGATAGACTTTATTATCTCACTATCTCCGTGTTTCCTAAAATTCAGGATAAAGTAACTCACCTCTTCCTTTACAAAAGTAAATGGCATTTTACTTATTACTTCCCATGAATGCCTTACACAGAAAGGTGCACAATGTATTTTAAAACCTTAAAATTTCATTTCTTTATTTAAAAAAAAAATTCTTGGGGCACCTGAGTGGCTCAGTTGGTTAAACGTCTGACTTTGCGCTGTTAGCACAGAGCCCACTTTGGATCCTCTGTCTCCCACGCGCATGCTCTCTCTCTCTCTCTCAAAAATAAACATCAAATTTTTTTTTCTTAAATCTTAATTCAACTTTCGCCAGGCCACAATGGCATCCTTATCCATTCTACCCCACGCTCCAGTTATTCTGAATTCACGACACTGTATATTGTATTTTCCCTAAACTTCACAGGAAATCTATACCATTTAATTATTCTGGAAGCTAAGTAGTTCTCTATCAATTTCCCTCAGCCAAGAAAAACGTAAGAAAACCACACATAAATATTCCAAAAAAATTCCAAATTTGAAAAAAAAAAGTTATGATGCTCAGTGGTAATAGGAAATATTGCCAACAATTGTTAAATCCGTGTACTACCTTGAGACAGTCCAGCCCATTAATAATTGCCACCACTATCAAGCATTCATTGTGCATCATGATAAGAGCATTTAACTGGCACTATGTCATGAGATAACTGTAACAATTCAGAAGATAGATACTAGTATTACCCCCATTTTACGGATGAGGAAACTAAAGATTAGAAGGGTTAAAAAAAATTAACCCAATTTTCTATGGCTGGTAACCAGCAATGGTGGATTTAAACTCAAGAAGCTGGATTCCACCACAAAAATCCTTTTTAAAAAAGTTTTTTTAACATTTATTTATTTTTGAGAGAAGACACAGAGAGTAAGCAGGGAAGGGACAGAGGGAGAGAGGGAAACACAAAATCTGAAGCAGGCTCCAGGCTCTGAGTTGTCACCACAGAGTCCGATGTGGGGCTCGAACTCAAGAGCCATGCCAGACGCTTAACCCACTGAGCCACCCAAGCCCCCCCAACCCCCAAAATTCTTAACAATCACACTCTAAAGTCCTTCCCTGTGATGAATTGAATGTCTCCCTTCACCTTGCACCTAGTTCCGCTTCTTGGGGACACACAGAACAACTTTAATCCCCTTCCACATGACAACATTTCACACACTTGAATGAAACTCATGCCTCGCCCTATCTCTCCTACAAGTTAAAAAAACCACCTCTTACTTCTACAGTTTTTTATATGACTTGTTTCCAGTCATGTCACCTTGCTTAAGACTTCTCACAAAACGTACCCCAGTGTATTCACTGATTGCCTGGAATTGAGGAAAGTACATTCAAAGTGGTCTGATAAGAGCACAACACAAAGCACACTGCAGGATTGCTCCAAGAGAAGGACCACTTCAATGGAATCTAGAAATGCTTGCTAAGTAGTGGTAAGTGGTCAGGAGAAGGAACCTTGGGATTATGTGTACACACAGCCCATAGCATCATCGGGCACTGGCTCATACTCTAATGAAAGCAGACTCCAGGATATCAGCATAAAGATACGACTTCCATCTTTCCTTCTATCTTCCTTAAGCTAGGTCAAAGCCATTGATCCTAGAGCAGCACAGAGGGCAAATTCTACAGCTCCAGATTCCATGGTCCAGGCAAGCCATGTTACACAGATCTTCATTAGAGTTGACCTACTATTTTTTATATGTGTAGAAGTCCAGATGAAAACCCAAGACTGGCTGTGAAACAACCCAAGTAGATAAGATGCACACTACCCACTCATGAGAACTCACCTTTGGTAAGGACTACCCGGATTCAACACAGGGAGCCCAAAAGCCTAATGTTCATATTGCAAGGGTTAGTAATAACACTACCCTCAGGTTAGCGCCACTGGATATGTGCTGTGTATCCTCATGACACAAAGCCCAAATACAGGAGGAGGGCCGGAAATATTGACTCTTGTTCTTAAATCCACCAAAACTATCCGATCAGGCTTATCAGAGCCTCAGAGAAAAGTATGAACTAGATGTATCATAACTGACAGGGGCACAGCATGGTCTGGCCCCCAGCACTGATGTACTGTGAAAATATGCTGTATCCCATGGCCTGATGGCTGAGGTCTTCCCGGTCATTAAATTGGGGTAGAGACTAGGGAGAGCAGGAAGAAAGAGAAAAAGCAGAGGGTCTTAAGGTACGGAGGAACACCTGGGAGTAATAAAGATAAATGTGACAAGGAAGTAAACACAAGAGAGAAAAGAATGTTGCAAATAAGACACAAACTAACGGTAGCTATTCTGATTTATACAAATATCAGAAAAGAGAACAGGAACCTGAATTAGAAAATACCAACCATCTTTGTAAAAAGCTCTGGTTTTAAAGACAGGTTGATTGATCGTCAGAGATTACCGAACAACAAAGAAATGCCACCTCCCATATTTTAGGAAACAGTCACCAATTAAGCCAGCTAAAATATTTACCGAGGAAAACCAAGAGCAGAAGCCATTCATATTATAATTCAGGAATGGGTTTTAATACGTTCAAAACTTCAAATTGAGATTTTTCTTATGAAACTTAAACTCAGCCAAACTGCTTCCAAACCTACTTACTCCTTCACTGACAAACAGAATAATGCTCCTGGGGCTCAGATCTTATTATTATTAAATACTTATTAAGTATCCCCGGTGTGCTGAATGTAGCACATAATAGATGGATAAATACAATGTGTGCCCTCCCTGGAAGAGCTTAGAAGTCTTAGAAAGCTGATAGGCCACACAAATAAACACCCCCAAATTTCTTCCAGAGAGTATTTTCAAGAGTCAATGCCATTATCATGCTTTGGTGTGAGGTGCAAAGAAGAAAACGGAGTTGGACTTAATTTGATGAAATGGGAGGAACACATGGATACTATTATTCTAGCAACACACACCCTTCTCTCTCCCTTCTCCCCCACCCCAGGCAAGGTGCAGCCCCCCACTCCCGTCCATAGCTAGTCCCTTTACCCGGGTCTCCCTCCATCTCCTCTCCCTGCCACCAGTCTGTCTCAGACCTTCATCATTTCTGGCCAGGACCACCACGAAGGCCTTTCCACGAGCTCCGCCACCAGGTCTCACCACTCTGAGCAAATCCAGTGCCTCGTTTCCCGAGGAAAAGAATTTTTTTTTTAATAAAATGTAAATTTCACAGTGTCGCTCCTCTGTTTAAAGATTCTTCAGTAGATACCCACAGCTCTCAGGATATAGATCAAATTAATCCCTTACCGTGACATAAAATGATCTTCGCGGTTTGCATTTCCATAAATTTTCATTCTCCTCTCATGGCATGACCCCTCAGGAACCCATCTACTCCAAACCCCCTGCTTTTTATTTGAGGATCTCCAACTCTGTCGTGCTTTCTCGAATCTTCGTGCCTTAGCTCCTGCTGAAGGGGGCCCGGGGCCAGCCTGCCCTCCCCTCCTCATCTAGCCAGCCCAAGTACCACCTTTGCTTAGAAGGCATTTTCGACCCTTCCTGCATCTCCCTGGGCTGGACCTCCCCCTCCAGGCCCCTATCCATCCTCGTATGAGATCCTACAGTACCTCTACTGGGACACTGTGCTGAGTCTTGTCTGTCTCTTCAAGTAGACCAGGAACTCCTCTAGAAAACAACTGTAGCCCATCCCTTTTTATACCTCTAGCATTTGGTACAGAATTTGTAAGAAAAAAGTGAGAGGTAATGAGTCTGAAGCAATAAAATGATGTTTTCAAGTAAAGGAATGAATGAAGGATCACATGGTTGGTTCAGCCTGGAGGGAAAGGACTGGACTCCAAGCCTCAACACCGAAGTCTCTCAGGAGTTGGAGGTGGGAGTGGGGGAGGGGAGAACCCCCAGAAGTGAGCTGAAAGGGGGCCTCGGCCAACCGGGAGAGCAAATCAGTTTCAGCAGCCTGCTGTGCCCTCACAGCCTGGGAACCAGGAACCAACTCACAACCTTTGTACAGTTCGTATCAATATTTATTATTTTTACACAATTCTTGGCTACCTGCTCACCTCAGGCAGTAAATCAAAATCCTATCTTCTGACCTTCTGGAGGGTCCCCTCTCTTCCCTGGCTCGGAGGGAAGATGATCTCTTCTCCCTCTGTCAGGACTCCTAATCTAGGCCCTCCTCCACTCCAGCGCACTCACAGGCACCCCCACAATAACAGGGTGCTGGCAAAGACTTCGCACAGGACGCCGGGGTCGTGGGGGGGGGGGGGGGGCGCCTGCTGTCCCCCCCCCCGGAGGTGGGGGGGGTGTGGATGCACCGAGGAAGGTATTCGATTACCCATTCACATCGGGCTCTTTCCTTCTCCTCCTCCTCCTCGGTTTTTTTCCACCTCCTCACGGAGAAAGCGTTCAGCTGGAGAAGGGCAGGCTTGACTGCCCATGCCATCAGGACGGTGAGGCTCGGCCCCACCGTGTGGGGCCGCAGGCAGAGATGAGAAAGGTGCCCGGTGCCCCCCACGCAGGGCCAGGGGGTGCGCGCCCAGGGTGGCGGGAATTAACCAAGCCCCACGTAAGCCGCCGCCCACCCCTCCCTCCAGCGTCTGCACCTGACACGGGGAGGGTGCTGGCCGTGGCTGCCCCTTGGTGCTCCCCTGCCACGCAGGAAGCATGGGGGGGGGGGGGCGGCGGTCATCAAGAGCCGACCCCGTGGCACTTCCATCCGAGGCTGACATTCACTCTGGATGCAATTTAGCAACCTGCATGCAGTGAATAATAACCCACTGGGGTCTCTTGCCCTCACAGAGAAACGGGAGGAAGAGAAGAGCAAAAGAGAAGGGAGACAATCAAGTCAAAGAAGAAGAAAGGAGGAAATGAGCGATACATAAAGCGAGAAGGGAGAGTGAATTACTTTTCATATGTTTAGTGATTAAAGGAAATGAAGTGTGAACGACACGGTGAGGAATTAATACTCCTATTGAAGCTATGTATTTAATATGATTAGCAGGAAGCCACCTTTAAGGTGTCGGAGAGCATTAACAGGATCGCCTGAGCCTCCTGCTCAGTGCTGTGTACTTGAGGGCGCAGGGTCAGGACATGAGTGACCCTGGACAGTATATGGCGTCTCTCCAAACCTCAGTTGCTTTAACCACAAAATAGGGATAATAACAGTATCTACCTCATAGGCTAGTTTCACGGATTATGTGCGTTCCTCATGCAAAATACTTAGAACGGTATCAGGCACACTGAACAGTAACTGCTACCTAATTATTATTATATTTTCATCTTTGATTCTAGATTCCAAAGATCCTCATCCCATTCATTAAGTTCCCATGGAAGAAAAATCCACCTTAGCATCAACCCTTGACAAAAGACCCTAAGCAGGTGGTTGAGCACTAACCAGGCTCCAAGGGACTGCTGGATGGAGCAAACAGGTGGATTTCTTCAAAATTAATGTCTCCCCTTTTAACTAATGGTCCTTTTGCCCATCTGCTCCCTACACCCTCTCCCCACCCCTAAAGACAGAGAAGCACTGAACTTAAGAGTTAGAAGCACTAGGCTCCTACTACCGTGTGGCCTTTTACATGTGACTTAATCCTCTGAGCCTCGGTCTTCTCATCTGTAAAAAGCAGGCAAGTAGCCACTACCTTTGGGGCCGAAGTAAGGTAACAAAGGTGAAAGGGACCAGCAACATAAGTCCTGCCGTGCATTAGTCACACAGTAACTTAGATTCCGGTTTGAGTCTCAACCACCCCACCTCCTCGCTCTCCACTAGCTGTATTTCAAACCCGGTAGTTGCACCCAAAGGCATCACCCAAGCCCTGGCCACAGGCAAACAAACATTATTCACTGACCTCCCTCTCTATTTTAAGCTGCACCTCCCGGGACTGCTCCTGGCCATTCTGGAAAAGTCAAGCATCTTGCAGATGTAACATTACAGGCTTCCAGGTCCTTGGAGCAGCACTGCCCAATAGCACTTTCTGCAATGATGACAATTTATAACTGCAGTGTCCAACACAGCAGCCACATGTGGCCAGTGAGCACTTGAGATGCAGCTCAGCAACTGAGAAACTGAATTGTTATTTCATTTCATTTTAATTCATTTAAATGTCACTGGCCACGCGTGACCAGTGGCTACTATGTTCTGTACGGGACAACACACAGCCTTAGAGCCACTGCCACTTATGGCCAAAGTGCTAACTCTAGCCACTCGTCCGAGGAGCAAGGCATCCGAACCTTCCAACCACCTGGCTGGTATCTCTATTTGGCCGCCGTTACCTCCATCAAGGGCAGTTCGGTAGAGCAGGAAAATGAGGTCGCTCAAAGGCTATTTCCAATGCCCTTCAATCACAAGACAACTAGAAGACTTGTTTTTAAAATGCAGGTAAAATCAACATTTCCCTGGTTCATTGTATTTGGGGGAATGTACGTAAATTGCAACTGTCTTTTTAATGGTCCCTAAGGGTTTGCCCTGCAGTGGGATTACCTTGTGAGGTATCTCACCAAAGGGCAGAGCTTTTAGACCAGCAACGAAAAGCCTGTGCACTGACTTACAATGAGGGGCAAAACTCTGGGGACTTTTTTGAAAATGAGATCCCTGGCATTTCAATTGCACTGAGTCAAAATTCCACAAGAATTACTTCACAATATTTTTTACATTAATCTTGCCAAGATCAGATTCCAAGAAGCAATAAAGAATATTAAGTTAGCTTTTACTTTAAATCGGAAAGTTTGTTAGGTTTGAAATCATACACAAATTATCATCTTTGCCAAACTGAGATTGGCCCTAAGGGATTGAGAGAGAGAGGACTCATCCTCTTGTGTGGAATGCGTGAGCCTCACGCACTTTCATGACCTTCGTTACAAGGTGCTAAAAGTGTTGTGTGGATTGTTCTCAGCCACTTGCCCTAGACAAAAACAAAACAAAACAAAACAAAAAATCTCTGGTCCAAGTAAGAAGTGGGGATGGGAGGGAAAGCCCATCTGCTCACTTGATAAATATGTATCTAGTCTTCACTACGTGCCAGGAAGACACCAATGACCATGGGGCTCCAAGCTCAGTTACAACAAATCTATAAACGAGCAATGCTTGGACCAGGTACGCTCCACACAAGCTGTTTGGGAACACAGAGAATAGAGCAGCACATGCCACAGGAAGGTCAAGGAAGCCTTTACCAAAAGGTAGCCTTTGAGCTGGGACGGAAGAATGCATAGAAATATGCCAGGGAAGAATGGGCAGAAACAGGGCAGCAACACTTCAGGAAGAGGAAGTGGGAGGAGATCAAAAACACAGAGGATGAAATGAACCTTCTAAACTGGGGACAAGCCCCAAAACTGGCCCCATTTCATTTTGGAGCCTGTCAGTCTTCTCAGTCTTTCCTAGCCCCCCTGGCCCTCTTCCAAATTCATGCAGCCAGTCCAAGAACATCATGTTCCTTCGGGTCCTACCCCGTTATAAAAAGGCTCCAAATTGGGTCCTGCACACAAAATCCCATGATCCTACTAATTGTAGGGGCTAAGGGCAGGCCACTCCAAAACGTGCCACTTTGGCATGCAGATTATTTCAAGCTAAAATCAATCAAGGCCCAAAAGACTCAGGAAGAATTCTGCCTAACTGCCTAAAAAGAATTTAGATAAGAAAACCTGCTCCAGGAAGAGAGCTATCATCATAGATAACTACAACATAATATGAACTAGGGGTGATAGGAAGGAATTTGACAAAGTTACCCTGTTAAAATTCCTTTGTATGTCCCATTGTTTTTGAAGACCAGCAAACATTTATTTACTAGACATTTACCTTTTTTCATCTTCCTGTGAATTGCTCTCCTTCCTTTCAAAGTCCCAGACCCCTACCCCCCTTTCCTTAGTTCAGGATGATGAATATATCCCATTTTTCCTGACTGCCTTTGAAATCTCATGTCTGTGCAGATTCCCTATATGTACGATATTAAATTTGATTTTCTCTTGTTAATCTCATTGTCTCATGTCAATGTAATTCTTAGACCAGCTAGAAGAATCTTGAAGGTAGAGAAGAATTTCTCCTCTCCAACACAATCAAGGCTGTTGCTGCTTTTTACAAAGCCCCAGCAATCTACCATATATGTGAACGGTGTTTGCTATTTCTTGGAAGAGACGCCCTAAAACAACTGCTGCAGATAGCCAGCTCACCATAGGATGATGATCCAATGATTTTAGAGAGAGCTGGTGGCCATTAGAGTGAACTGATTACGTTGGGAAGTGTTGCAGTACTTTAAAAAGAGAGGAGACGCTACATGACAGTGAATTTAACGAGAGGAATGTCAGGACGCTAAAAGCAGCTGTAAAGTACAGTACGACAGAGTGATGCAGGTGAAGAGAAAGGAGACAGCAATGACCAAGGTAAATGTGGGCTAGCTGGAAATTTTTCTGACATGCCATTAAATTCTTAAAATTGATCTTTCTGTTTTAAGTTCATTTATTTGAGAAAGACGGAGACAGAGAGAGAGTGTGTGCACAAGAGGGGGAGGGACAAAAAGAGAGGGAGAGAGAAAAACCCAAGCAGACTCCATGCTGTCAGCTCAAAGCCCGACTTGGGGCTCGATCTCACGAACTGTGAGAACCAACTGAGCCACCTAGGCGCCCCTTAAAATCGATCTTCTAGGCCACTTTTAAGAGACCAAGTTTTAAGAAGGTAAATCTAAACCCATTCAGGAGAAAGCTAGATATTCACTGGAAACTATGTAATATTGCAGATGAATATACATTCAAAACTAGCCTATAATGGTTGGATGAAAAACATGTTCCATTATGTGAGAATATCTCATTTTAAGGGACAATTGCAGAACATACAAAAATGTTTCTTTCTTCTTTCTTACTATTCTATACGCTAGAAAAATATCAGATTTTTTGCAGGGTTTTTTGGATCCTCTTATAAATTAGGTCACCTCACCAGGCTTTTTGGACCTGCTGGGTGGATTTTCCCAAATAAAGACATCACAGTGGTCAGCTGGCAATATGAGTGATAGAATTCAGGTCCCCAGAAACTGGAACCAAGTAGGGCAGCACTGTGAAAAAAGCACTGGACTAGCCATCAGACATCCATTAGGCTTAGCTTTGGATACCAGGTCCCCCTGTTTATCCTTGTGTGCATTTAAAAAGACAGGTCTCTTAACTCTCCGGACTTCACTTTTCTAATCCGTAAAAGGGGACCAGTGATTAATTTCATAAGATTACTGGGAAAATTAAATACAATGATACAAGTTAAAGCACTTGAAAAATATAAGTCAGTAAATCTTAGTTTAATTGAGTCTGGTAATGCCATTCATTTACCCATTAATAGGAGAATGAGGGTGTGCAATCTGAACATGTTGAGTAAGATGCCCACATAGCTATTAAAACTCCTGGCTTCTGACCGCTCACCTAATTATCAGTCACAAACAGCACTGACCAACCCAGTTGCCTTTCATTTACTGTTCATTTCACATTCTGCAATGAGACACTGATTATGGGAAAAGAAAGTATATTAAAAGGCATGGTTACTTGCTCTCTCCCCTATAAGCCTGTGGATAATTGATTCGTAGACTACCCATTATGAAGTTGGGGTCTCCTTTTTCATACAGGATTTGAAGCTCCAAAATGAAGACTTTATCAAAATAAAGCTGGAAAAGGATTCCTTAATCCCTCCCAACTGTAATGTCTTTTGGAACAACTGACGTGAAAGTCAGCTTTCCTTCTCCAGGATCCTTCTCACTTCTTCTATCCATTCAAACTACTGGCAGTCCAACCAACTTATTTTTATTTTACTTATTTAATACCTCACTTTTTCTCAAAGAGACTTCTAATTCCAGCTCAGAACAGAAACTCACCTGTTTCCGAATCTCCACTCTGGGAAATTCCTACAATAAGCCAAGCTCATTGTCTATCACATGCAGAACCCAAAAGCTCTACATTTACCTGCTTGATTTCAATGTTATTTAACATGCATATAGCCAAACCCTCCCAAAATAGGCTGTAGACCTGGCCATCCTTATCTCCAATCTTATGAGTCAGCGTGTCTAAGTTTGGTATTTGATGACCCTCTGAATATAGCTTATAAGTTAGAGTTCTAGGAGTCCAAATATACAAGCCATATGGAAAGCAAACAAAACCAAGTTAAAGATTATAAACTCCTATTCTTCATAGATTTTATTCCAACTATTCCAACGAAACACTTACTCATATATATCAAAGCATTTATTTCTCTCACAACTTTCTAAAATTCAAACTCCTTCCTAAACTAACATTCCCTAACACACATTTATGGAATGGTCCCAACATTTTGGAAATACTATCCTTGTCTGACGTGAAAGATGCCAAATAGAGGCCATATGGCATTTGTTTTCTTACAGGCTTAATGACAACTATAAAAATAATAACAACAACAACAACAAAACGTGATACAGTCTTTTAAGATGGTCTATCACCTTAAAAGAATTCATTTGCGTAAAAAAAAAAAAAAAAAGGGTGATACTCATTTGCAAAAAGGCAGGGAAGCATCAAAATGAGCCAAAGAAAATTTCTGACCAAGATCTTGCTTGAAAATTGGGAGGTGAAAAAGAAAAAGTCTTCTGAAAAGAAACTGAAAGCCCCTCGCCCCGTTCTGAAGGCCAATGGGAGCTCAGGGACTAATAGAAAATAGACTTTCTTCTTTGGGTTCATATCAGAGGCATCTTGAAAATGAGATCAGTGATGTTGCAGATGAACTGGCGGGAGCATTTAACTCCCTTCACCACAGGAGAAAGATCACATTCCCACAGAGGAATACACTACAAATCCTTTCAATCAATTCAGCTTTTCACCCTGTGTCTCCCCTAAAGAGCTTATCTCTGGAGAGGCCTAGGATGATAAAAAGCCCCCAAAGGAATTGAAACACAATCCTGAGACTAACAGCCCTTCTCCTAAAGAAGGGAGTGGGGGAACCAAGACAGTAAAGAGTAGGAAAGTGACATTAAAAAGGAGGAGAGTCAATAAAACAATTTCCCCAACTCTGTTATGCTTGTTATTCAAATATCATTTCCTTGGTACTTCAGCTTCTCAAGGAAAAGTTTTAAGGGGATAGGGCTGCAGCAGGGAAAACAAGGAAGGAGATGATATTGCCTTATCCTGGGCCAGAATGTCATGTTTTAATTGCACAAGATATTGTTTGTTGGTCCCCAGCACCATTCTTATCTCTAAGTTCTCTCCTGCATGCCAGGTCTCCAAAGCCTAGAAACTACCTTTCCTAAATGCCCTTGCTGCCAGGTTTCTGATTAGATTCCACCAGCAAGGGGCACTAGAGTAATAGGAGGACAGCAGAATGGAAAGAGAAGCCACTGCACTCCAGGTACAAGTGGAGGCAAGTACCTGGGCATTGGCACATGCCAGTAACATCAGGCATTTCTTGAGAATCACTGCCCTCCCCCACTCCCCCTTGCTCACTGCAGTTCCCACACTTAAATTTTTTTTGAATGGGGTTTCCCTGGCCTCCACTCCCCCAACTTTATGAAGGTTGAAGTTAGGCTGGCCTCACCCTTTGAATTCCCAGCGTTAAACCACTTCCTGCTCAAAATATTCATGGTGGCTTCTGTGGATACTGACTGATACACTGGTCTATCCAATGCTTCACAAACTGGAGTACCTGTACCAACCCCAAGGGCACCAGGGGTGCCCTCAAGCATATGGTACATGCTTGAGAAATAGGGTACATGTGCTTGAGTCTTACTTTCATAGTATCTACTTTTAGGAATTTATTTGTATATTAAAAAGAATCACTGAAATACTATGAAGGAAAGGCATTTTAAAATAAAATTTTAGATATACACAAAGCTTAAGAGAAAAGAACTCTTATAGAAGGGCACTCTGTACTCTCAGAACCTGAAGAACATGTTTCCACCCTTTGCAATGATGAGTACCTTGGTGGAAAACTTAGAAATACAATGCACATCTACCTATCCTACCTGCCTACCTACCCACCTATCTGAGCATCTCCTGTGTTCTATTCCAGAAAAGATTCTAGATGATATAGCAGCACCAGGCAGGTTGAGTCTATACACTTTCCATGAACTGCATAATCAGGACATGCAGTGTTCAATTAATTGAGTTTCTACATAGGTCTTACCTTACTTACTCGAATGCAAGATCCCTCACGGCAGGCAAGGCACCATGTTTTAAGCTATGTGTTCTGTATTACGTGCCTCCAACAGTGCCTGGCCCATAGTGAGCAGTCAACATACATCTCCTTCACTGCATTGAGGAATCAGTGAATAGACCAGTTGGTGGCTGAATACTTAACCAGCACAGGTGGCAACACACCATAGAGGTTAAAGCACGTAAAATACGCTATGAAACTCGTAGCCTGAAACAAGTTATTTTGCCTTTAAGTCTTAGATTAAATGAGGATAAGGATTGCACCTATTTTACAGGGCTGTGAGGGCTGGGGTGAAAGTTCAAGAGAGATGATACGGGCAAGATGTCAGGTGTCTAAGTACCTAGCTTGCTCCCCCATAAACATCAGCAATTATCGTTACCTATTTTCCCCGGATTCGAAGAGCCTAAAATCGGCTTAGATTATACAACTATATGGAGTCGGGTTCAACCTTTCCTCAATGGTTCAGAGAGCACCGAAGTGCTTCTGCGGGTCATTTGAAATAGAAATTGTGTCTCCAGTTCATTAGCCGGAATGGCAGGGAGTAGCGTGCCCTGGTTGTCCCCGCTCAGGCCCTCACTCACACGACCAAAGCTGGCTAGGAAAAGCTGATGCTCTGGCCACGCGGCAGCCTTCCAAACTGAACTGTTACTTGGGGTAGGATGACAAAGTTAGCAGGGAGGCAAGAACACAGTCAATGAAATAACACGTTTTGACTCTAAAAACGAAACTGATCCAGTTTACTCCTTACGTGAAATTCAAACTGGCAGAAGTGTGAAGCGGATCACAGAGGCTAAAACCTGACTAAAGGCAAATGAACAATTATCAGTGATAATGTACATGGTCAGAGGAATGCCCGGTGGGGAGCCCGTGGCACCCGTGGTAAGTCCGGTTTTATTTAACATCTTAGTTGATGATCTGGAAGAGAGATAAACAGAAGACTAAAGACAGATGCTGAAGTGGACATCTGCTGGCTTTCCTGCCAGGCACCCGCCCTCCTGTCAGTGGAAACAACACCCAAGTTGTGTTTTGAGAAACCCCCTCCCCCAGTGAGTAGAATCTCCATGGGACTGTCAAACAAGATGGCCCATGCTGGGCCAAAAAGACGCCCCCTCCCTGGACTTTAAATCGTAAGCAGGGTACCACAAAAACTTAGAAACCATAGAACCGCCTAGAACCATACCTCACCCCACCCCTTAAATTAGTCAATATCATTTTCTGCGGACCGCAACCAAAAAGCCCAACGACTAGAGATGCAGCTTGTCCTAAATGCACGTGGAGTCCGCATTTTGTTTATGTGACCCTTCAGCAATTCTCAAGATACTTTGCAGGCACGGGTGTAAGCAATGCCACTGTAGATAAAGCAAGTGATTTAAAAATTACAGTGTTTCGATTCAACTCGAAAAAAATTCACCATGACATTTTTCTGGGAAAAAGAAAGGATTCTGATATTCACATAACAGAACGAATCACCTAACCTTAGAACTAAGGTGAAAGCAGAGAATCAGACAGGAGATTGCAACGAGATGAGGCACTTTTAAATGCCATTAAAGTTCTATATTGCATCAAGTACAAAACATCAGACATTAGCAAAGTACAACCATCGTAAGTGACCTCTATGGTACATTGTCTGAATTATTAGGTACATGCTTTCTTTAAAGAGAGAGAGTAGGGAGAGACTAAACCCAATGGAGTTTAGAGAAACGTAATAAAAAATGAATCAGGCTATCCAGGGTAAAGGGATGAATGCTAACGATATACTAGATTTGTTTTCCAAAAGCCCTGCTCTCCTGGGTGGAAAGCATGTAAGGAGGCCACCATCTTTGCTTGAGGCCAAGAGATGCTCAACGATTAAGTGCTTCAGCCCAACTGGATGTTCTCTGTCACCCAACTAACCCTATACTGCCTCCATGACAATTCACCTACACTGCCTTTGGGCCAGGGGAACAAGCTTTCCTGTCAACAACTAAAAAGCCCACTCACTTGCAAGGAGAATTTGGAAAGAAAAGAGGAATTCTCTTCTCATTATTAGACAGAATCAAGATCCATTTCCTAGTCTACAAGGAACAGGGATTCCTACCCCTGTTGTTCTTTCCTCTCAGAATCTCTGAGCAATACCTGTGATGGAACGAGCCAGTGCAACATCCTGCCTGGTGATTTAGAAAGACCTAAAGTATACATTGCATACAGCATATAAAAGGGGTACGTGGTCACAGGTATATTAGATAGGTATAAGATAACTAGAATTGCATCAGAAGGGTCCCAAAAGAAACAGATGGCAATCCTAAATGGGGAGACTGAGGCAAATTTAACAGAGACTATTTATAAAGGTGTGGGCAGAGTCCAGGGAAAACAACAAGGTGGTTGGCTAAAACACCTGGGTATGGATGCCTAAAGAGGCAAGGTAAGGGAGCTAGTAATGGAACCCTGCCCTAAGGTGACCGTGAAGGCATTTGTGGCCTTTGGGAGAAAAAGGCAGCCATTAGCAATCCACAGCATGGTAGAGATGAAAGAGTAGGGATGAAACTGGGGGGGGGGGGCATCCAGCCTCACCCTTCCAATGCTCTCTCTTCCCATGCATCCCATTGGGTAATCCTAATGGGGTCACTGGGGGCCCAGCGATCAGGTAAACCAGGTTCAGCCTCACAGCAGTTAAAGCAGGGGGAAAGGACAGAAAGTGGATCTGGAGTGTGGATCTGTATTGACATCTGTAATGACATATATCTCTCATGTCATAATGATTTGCCCATATTCCTCCCAAGTACTTGATGTCCATATGTTAACTCTTCTCTTTCTGTATAAGATCTTCTTACCCTCTCTAAGTGCTAATCTACATTCCCCTTAATTTCCTTAGTTAAAAATTAGGAGTTAGGGTGCAAAGGTGGCATTTTCTTATTCTCCCCCATACATACCCAGGCACAGACATAGACAAAACCTTCTTTAAGACTAGAATCATAAAGGAAAAATTAAAATGATAAAAATGCTGCTAACTTCCCCTTAAGAGCTCAGAGGAAAAAGGACATCTTTGCTTTAACAACACATAAAGGGCAGAATCCATGTATCCTATATTGTAAGTCTAAAGCAAAACCGCCCTAGACTAAGAGGGACAAGAAGCGGCTGAAACAGCAGCCTTGCCTTTGTCTCCCATCGCCTACTTTGTCTGCAGGCTCCCCCTGGAGAACAGCTCGCAGCATCTCCCAGTTCCTGACCGGAGACTAAGTTAAAGGTCTCCTGTGTGACTTGACCTACCCAGGACCCCAGTTTCTGCAAAATCCTCTTACACAGCATGTGACAGAGCAGGAATAACAGGAAGAAATTAAAGGGTGATTCAAGAGTACCGTGTTAGAAAAAGCTCGAACAAAATGAGATCTGTTATGTCATGAAAAGGTCTGCAAAAGAAAGTAGGACATCTGTCATTTTTGAGATGTTTGCTGACAGAATCTTCAAAGCACGGCTTCCTTTTCTGATTTCCACCATTTTGAAAAGGAACATGTGCACAGCTCTCAGCAGGTCAGAGCAGTATGTCATCTACTTTTTCTCCGTCCTGACAGTGGCACCAGCAGGCATTTTAGGAGAGAACTCAATTGCCTGTCCTCCGAGACAACCCCACACTTTTGGAAAGGACCCCCCAAAACCCTGAATTTCCCTTGGGACCTTAAAACCAAAGGAGCCCAATAGTCATTTTGTTCTACCTTTAATTCCTGAATGTTAAAATTCAAGCATTCTGAGCCAGTTTCCAAAGCTATTAAGGCTATTAATAGTGAGATTTTGATGAGCTAGTTCAAAGTCAGCACTAATGACCTGTTGATGATTTTAATGGTTCTTGCAATAAGTACTGTTGAATGACCTATTGTTAGAATACAGAGCGACTTGCTTTTCCATTAATCCATTAACTCTTCTTGTCTCATAAATCTTTCCTGACTAAAATATTTTCCCCCCTTTTAATCTGAAGCGTTTAAGGATTAAAAAAAAAACAAAACCCTGAGATATACAAAGAATAAACTTTTGTGACTGAGAATCAGAGGAGGCAAGGAAAAAGAGGCAAGAATTAGCAAGATTCTGAATTCCCATTTGTATGAAGCTGTGCTTTAGAGAGGAAATAAATCTAGCAGGGGCACACTCAGACCAGGGAGAGGGCAGGGGAGGACTACCAGTTCAGAAGGCAGAACCTTTGAAAATGACAGGGACAGAACAATGGGGTCAGGGCACAGGTAGGATCCGGCATTTTTAAGGAACTGCAACCTGCACACATTCAACTGCAAAAAGCAACATTCAACCCTGGTCTGTATGCGTGCCTTCCAGGTTTATCGCTCTTGTTCTGGACTTAACGCCTGGGCTACTGAGCCTTCCCTTTTGACACACTCTCAAGCCACCATCCACACCTAAACAACGTACCCATCCTTTCTTCCCAGGCTGCAGAAACAGCTGCTCTCCTGGCTAGTTTTTTTCTTACTCTAGTTGACAGCATTCACTCAGAGACCACCGCCTACAATGACTCTCTTGCCCTATCTCCTCCCCAGTATCATCCTGCCTGTGGGTAGGGGGAGGCTGAGTGAGAGCAGGGAAGGATGGCCAACAAGTGAAGCCTAAGGAGTAGAGCGAGTCTGCAGCAAATGAACAGTCAAGGATTTTTTATCTCCTATCTGGTTCTGCCTGCAATTTAAAAAAGACGAACTTGAGTAGAAGGCATTTAAGGAGGCACAGACATGTCTGAAAATTCACAAACCAGGATATATTATGGTTGAGAGTATTTGGATGAAAGATAAAACAAGACAGAAAATAATAACACAGTTAAGAGTAGACCACCAAGCATCTTAGCCTGACAGAGGATATTGAAAATATTTCCTAAAAGAGATCACAAAACTGGCAGAAAGGCAAGATAATGTAAGCGATATGAGATTTCAATTGTTTAGACATGCTAGAAGCTTAATTCTTTTAAAACAGGGCATCTGATTTTTCCTTCTGACAGCAGTGTTTCTCAGAGGGGGAAGAAATCTCTTGAGGACAGCTGCTACAGGGGGGTTAATCTTCCTCCTCAAAGAAGCTCTAGTAAGGATCCAGCAATTTTTTTTTTCCTGCAAAGTGTCAAAGAGTAAATATTTTACACCTTGTGGGCCACGTGGTCTCTGTCTCCGTCACAGCTATTCAGTTTTGCCCTTGTAGTGCAAAAGTAGCCATAGACAATGTGTAGACAAAGGGATATGGCTGTGTTCCAATAAAACTTTATTTGTAAAAAACAGACCATTATATGGCCTGCAGGCAGTAGTTTGTCAATCCTTGTCCTAGATGGTTATGTAGAACTAATGATATTCTTGGGAGGGAATGACCACATTCTACTGGAATTTGTGCTAGCTAAGAAAGGGATGATGTGGAAAGTAGGATGTGTAATCTGGTAAGATGATTACTGATGGAAAATTCGAACTTGGAAATAATGAATTTGAGCCTACGGACATTTCTAAGAAGGAAACGTGATTCAAAAGAGATGCAATGTCAGGGCGCCTGGGTGGCTCCGTCGGTTAAGCGTACGACTTCAGCTCAGATCATGGTCTCACGGTTCGCGGGTTCAAGCCCCACATTGGGCTCTGTGCTGACAACACAGAACCTGGAGCCTGCTTTGGATTCTGTGTGTGTCTCTCTCTCTGCCCCTCCCCTGCTCACACTCTGTCTCTCTCTCTCTCAAAAATAAATAAATATTATAAAAAATTTTTTTAAAAAGAAGAGATGCAATACTTTAAATGATTTTATTCTGGCTGTATAACAGCTAATAATCCTAATGCAGAAGATACTTAAGAAAGATAATATGGATACCCAGAAAGTTCTCATAAATCAGATTATATAACAAAATGTATGAAAGGATATATTCATAATATAAAGACATGACAGTTATAAAACACATAAGGCTAAACTTGCAAGGAAAGTGGCTAAAGCCTAGGGGGCAAAATAGCAAACAACAACAACAACAACAACAAAACACTAGTTAAAGCTATGTTCAAAGAAAAATGATCAGGAAGTGGTAGAAACACCTTCGTATGATGACGGCAAGTTAAAAGATGACAGAGAGAAGGCAGAGGTACTCAACTTTTATCTTGCGTTTCATCTCTTCCACCAAGGAGGACGATCCTCAAACTGAGAAGGGAAAGGCAAATATGGCTAAGAAGACTTATATGAGAAAAAGAAACTGTGAAGAAGCAGTCAGTCATTACACACATCAGGTACTGAGCCAGAACAATGGCAAGTCACCAACAGCTAGTATTTATTGACTTCTTAGGAGGCAGCAGACTGTGTGCTAAATACTTCAATGCATTAACTAATTTAGTCCCCATGACAATATTATATAGAGTATGCACTATCGTTTTTTCCCAGTTTATAGATGAATAAACAAGAGGTTAGTAAATGTATCCAAGTTTCCAGTTACTAAGTATAGAGGCAGGTGTTAAACTCAGTCTAGTTCAATTGAACTAGGTCTGACTAGTACAAAAGTTCTGTTTTTAAGGACATTTACATAACCTGAAGATTTATTCAGGAATCATTACCACTAATCCTTCAGAGGATTGGACCTCTAAACTAGACAGTGGCATATGACCAGCTCTAACTTGCACAGATTCATAGAAAAACTGTTAAAAGAAAACCACATGCCCAAAATGGAGTCACTTATGCTAAGCCAAGTGAGCAAAAGCAGGGCTTAATATCTAACCTAACTGCAGTTTAAACTTCCTCTAAAATTATCTTCTTAACCAGTCAGTAATTTTCTGGTGAGCACCAGTAAGGTATCAGTCACATGGGTCCTCTCCATCCCCCAAAGGAAGATGAAGCGTTCTACCTAATAAGACCTTGTTCCGTACTCCCTAAGAGAAGGTGACCTTGCCTGAAACAATCCTGTCTTTTGTCTTGCCAATGACCTCCTTGTACCACCTCCTTATCATGAAAACCTTCCATATTGTACAACTCCTTGGAGCTCTCTACTTGCTAGATGGGATGCTGCCGGATTCATGAATTACTTAGCAAAGTCAATTACTAATTTTTTTTTAATATTTATTTTTGAGAGAGAGACAAAGTATGAGTGAGGAAGGCGCAGAAAGAGAGGGAGATACAGAATGGGAAGCAGGCTCCAGGCTCTGAGCTGTCAGCACAGAGCCCAACACGGGGCTTGAACCCGCAAACCGCGAGATCATAACCTGAACCGAAGTCGGATGCTTAACCAACTGAACCACCCCTTAACCAGCTGACCAGGCGCCCATTAGAAAAGCCAATCAGATCTTCAAATTTACTCAGTTGGATTTTCTTTTTTAACAGCTCTCAAACAGTCTCTGCCCAGCCCCCACTGGGAGTCTGGGAAAGCCAGGCCCCACGATATGCTAAAGGAGAGCGTCCCCACTAGCGATGGCTATCTGAAAACAGGCTTCTGTCATATACCTGGGCAAAGCTCTGAGTGTCCACAGGAGCATCAAGCTTCAGCTTTCCTGTATTTCCTATCTCACGGAAACACCAGACTGCCTCAGCGACCAGCCCAGGCTTCCATTTCCCGGCTCCTATGTCAGTGGTTTGGATCCTGGTTCTGCCACTTATAAGCACTCATGAAACCTATGGTCAGCTACCTAACTTCTTTGATGATCAGTTCCTTCACCTGCAAAATAGCACATCCTAGGTAACATAGGTTATTGTGATGGCTCAGTGAGAAACCATACATCAAAGCACTCTGAACACCACAATACAGTAAACAAATATTAATTGTGACAAGTTATTATTAACCTGATTTTTTAAATAACAAATTTATTTTGTTGATTAGACTACCAGACTGGTGATGCAGAGAAATGAAATATAAGGAATCTTAATTTCAGTGGGGCATCTGGCCAAGTCTCCCATGAGATCTTTGAGGCCGCGACAGAGGATGGTGGGCAGAATAATGGTGCAGTCCGCAAGGTTCACAACTGGATGAGATGAATGGACAAACCCAGCCTGGAAAGAGCTTTGGGGAACTGGTTCAGACACACCCAGGTATTAAGAGCATCCGCCTGGCTCTGATCTGAAGCAAGTAAGAACCAGACCCTCTAACTTTGTGTGGCCTCCCTCACGGCAAATTGTGTTCTTTAAAAAGCCTTTCGCCTGTCTACATTTATATTTATGTATCAGAAAATTATAACTTATACCCACCAACTTCCACAAAATATGTGAAAGCAAGTATCATGCTTATTAATGACTTGAAGGCATAGGAGCCTTCTTCTAAAAAGATGAGATCAATCCCCGAGTGACAGAATTTGGACCCAAATTAGACCCTGGCAAGCCAAATCAATAAGGTGAAGTACAACAGTGACAACCATCAGGTACAGCACTTGGATCCAAAAGAAAAAAAAAAAAAAACTGTGATAGGAAGAAGTAGCTATGAAAGTATACGTGTGCTAAAGATTTAGAGCTCTTAGATAAGTTATCGATCAAAAGTTCAATGAGGCTGTCAGAAGAAAGAAAGAAATGCAATCTATCTTAGGCTGCAATAATAGATGTAGAATACCTAGAATGAAGGGAATCACTTTCCTGACATATTCTACATGGGACAGATCACACATGAAGTTCTGGACTAGACGTAACTAAGAAACATTTGAGCTCATTTAGAAGTGGTGTGACCGGGAAAGATTGAAAAAAAAAAAATATCTAGAAATCTAAAAAGTATATCATGTTAGGAATAGTTGAAAAAAAAAACAGTATGTATAATGCGTACAAAAGACGACCAAGACTGTGGTATTCATCTCCTAATACTTGCGGAACACTATGCACTCACATTCTATTCTCCTTTTAACCCTCTGCTGAAGCTGCTTGTATAAAGGTCACCCATGACCCCCATGCCACCAAACCCAATGGCCAATTTACAGTCTCACCTTCCTCTCGCATCTACCTTCAACAATGTTGACTATGCCCTTATTTGTGAAACACTTTCATTGCTGGCGTCAATAATACTGCAGTATCCTGGTTTCCTCCTACTTTGGTAGTCAGTCTTTGCTATCTCCTTCCCGCCTCTCCTCCCTTTCATAATTTCTGAAAGTAGAATGCCATAGGCCTCACTCTCTGACATTTCTCCCCAGCTACCTAGGCTCACTCCCTAAGTGATCACATCCAAATTCATGGCTTTTAATCTCATCTCTCTACTGGGGGGCTCCCAAATTTATATCTCCAGTCTCGAACTCCTCCAACCCGAAGGCTCAAATAGACGTCTAAATCAGAAATACTTCACAATAATTCAGACCAAAAAAGTACTGCATTTTTTTTCTGCGCCAAATGTTCTGCCCCTGGAAGTCTTCCCTATGTCAGTTAATAGCAACACCATTTACCCAACTGCATAGCCACCCATGACTCCTCTTTCCTTCAACCCTTTCTTTTTGCAATCCATCCTCAAGTTAAGTTGGCACTGTAATAAACATACGCCTAGAATCCAATACTGCCCACCACCTCCACAGCTTTAATCTCCATCATTTACCACCTGGATTATGAAACAGCCACCTGAACGTGTCTTGCCCCTTACGTACTATTCACACTGTACCTAGATTAAAATAGAAATCAAAGCATGTCTTCCAATAACTTTCTTTCACACAAAATAAAAACTGAAGCCTCTTACCATAGCCTAAAGGCTCCACTTGATTTGATCTGCCCCTCCAATCTCATCTTTTAATATTCTTATGTTCATTACACTCCCATCACATTGACCTTCTTGCTACTACCCAGACATGCCAAACTTGCTCCTGTCTTTGGGCATTTGCCCTTGCTATTGGTTTCCTCATGGACCACTCCCTTTGATTTAGCAGGTATCTATACCACTGCCACTCCCTCCAAGGTATTCCATGACTACATTATCCAAAAGAGCCTTAAACCCCCTTTATTTAACCTATCTAAAATTATATAATTCTTTTACATGATTAATATCTGTGCCCTCCACTAGCAAATCAGTTGTACTTTTTTTTTTTTTTAATCACTGTATCCCAGGACCTAGAACAATACCTACCACTTAGCAGGCAATAATAAATGTTTAATGAATGATTGCCCTATAAAGGGGAAATCAGACAAGCTCATAAACTCAAGAGCCAAATTCATTCATCTGCTAACTTTTTAGCATCATACCCAAACTCTGAATCAATTGCTTCCTTATTTGTCTTATTTTTGGGAAAATTTCAAAAGTCCTTTTTGGAATCTTACTGTTCATGCTTATCTAGTACATTGTAATAACAGGCACTCAACTAATGTTTGTTGAAGTGAACTGAATTGAACGAATAACTTATTCTAGAGAGAGAGGGGGAATAATGAAAATTAAGGATTAGAAAAGCTGGAAAGAGGTGTGTTTGTGCTGCATATAAGGAAGAATGGTCAAACAGTTACTATTACCTCATCAAGCACCCATCACCCCGGGAAGACTGAACGTAGGATGAATGGCCATCTATGAGAGGTATATACAAAGGGCTCCTGCATCAGGCCAAAGAGGAAGATAGATGATATCTAACATCCAAGTAGACCACTGCTTAATTCCGTGTAGGATGGAGTGGAAAGAGAATAAGCACTGCTCAGGCACCGATAAGATCTAGAGAAGAGGACAACAATGACAGAGTTCTGTTTCAATAAATTGATAGCAACAGTAGCGGGGTTGTAAGTGATTAATAGGTGAGTGGATACTGAGGAAATAATTCCAGCCAAACTATGTTTGTCCATGTAAGGGAGACAATGATAGCTCAAAAGGCAAGGTCAGGTTTCAGGGAGGTTTTTAGAAGGAGACTGAAGCATGTTCAGAAGCAGCAGGATGGAAGAAGCTGGTGAAAAGAGACAGCCTGAAAGTGTCAAGGATGGAGCATGGGCTCCGGACTCTGGGCATCAGGATTAGCCCAGAGGAGCCTGGGCTCTGAAGCCAGGATTTCCAGAGAAGGGGTGTGTTGAACTGAGAAGGAAATAGAAAGCCCCAGTCATGAATCTCTGCAATGGTTTCGTTTATATTTCGTTCATTCATTCATTCATTCATTCACTTAAGTTTATCTGTTTTCATGAAAGTCTCTATTTTAGAAGTATCATGCATTCAAAAACTGGATGGTATCATGGAAGGGAAGTCCTGAGGTAGGGGAGGCAGAAAAGCCTTTCTTGCATGCCTACCCTAAGCTTCCACCAAAAAGAGTAAGACTAGTTTGGGGTGATTTCCAGAACTGGGAAAGATCCAGAGAAATGCTGAAGTTAAGAACAAAAGGGTCAGGAGAACCTCGGTTTTAGAGTTAGAGGTAAAACTCAGGATGAAATAGAAAGCAGTCTGCCCTTAGACTGTGAAAGCCGAATTTCTATGCTATCCTGATAAAGTGAGTAAAAGACTGCATTTAAAACTATTGACATGGGGCGCCTGGGTGGCGCAGTCGGTTAAGCGTCCGACTTCAGCCAGGTCACGATCTCGCGGTCCGTGAGTTCGAGCCCCGCGTCAGGCTCTGGGCTGACGGCTCAGAGCCTGGAGCCTGTTTCCGATTCTGTGTCTCCCTCTCTCTCTGCCCCTCCCCCGTTCATGCTCTGTCTCTCTCTGTCCCAAAAATAAATAAAAAATAAAAAAAAAATAATAAAAAAAAAAAAATAAAACTATTGACATGTGTTTGTTGGTACTCCAAGGTGATAGCAAAGTGGTGTTTGAACTCAAAGGGTATGTGGGGTGGGGCGGGGGAGGGCTACAGTACCTGCTGGGCAGCCCTCCCATAGTTAAACTTCTCACCAGTTTCCCTCTCCTTCTTCCTTTAGCCAGGGGTGATAATGGCTTCCAGCTGTTACTAGTCCCTGGACCTGACTCATTGGTTCGACTGCGTCCCTTACTTCTTCCCATACCACTGCACATAGTCGCTTTATCAAACTCTTCAATTAAACATTCTGAGTATGCCAGTGTCTTCCTGCCAAGAGCCTAACCGAAACACTAAGGCCTCAAAGATGGCTCCCTTCCCTGGGGCAGCTCCTTCTATCCAATCAATTTAACGTGACAGCCATTTATCTCCTTTATTGGTCACTACTTACACTCCCGAGTCCAACCACAATCTGTTTTTGTTTTGCTAATTACCCATTGAATCACGATTTCCCCAGGCATCTACCTGATGCGGCCCCATCCAAATATCCTCACATTTATAATTCTATCCTAATTTCACTTTCTACCTACCCTGGCTTCCCAAAGGTGTCTATATCCTTTCCCCAGCATAGCTCAGGTATTGCTGGTAACTCTGCAGAGAGGGTATCACCCTACCCACAGAGCTAAGGCTCAGATATGGGCTCCTGGCCCTGTAGAGGAATTGTAACATAAATCAAGAAAGCACAGTAGAAGCCTCATGGTGGAACTGGACAGTAAGTGCTAAAGGAAACGCAGCAGGTATGTGGCCCAAGTCTACTCAGTTTTGCCGGACCCCAAGCCTGGATCAACCTAATTTGTGACAGATCCGATCAGCTGGAGGGTTTAGAAGTACCTGCCTTGGAAAAGCCCAACTTGGGAGAGGAGCTGATATAAGCTGACAGAATGAGGTTCACCCTGCCTGAAGATGAACAGAACTGGTGAAAGTTACAGTGGATATTTACCTCCTCCTCGAAATTTCCCCTTACCCCTAAGTGTCTCCTAGTCAACAACCTACTCAAATTGCTGACTTTTCTGAAATGTGTTACCGTCATTCCATCTTACCTTTTGAGGAGACTCCATGCCTAGAGAGGATGTGAACTCTGCCTCCTATTTCTGCTATGTTTTCGACAGCATCTGGCTCAAGGCTGAGCACCAGAACTTTAGAAAATGTCTATTAACTCGCTGCCTCATCTCAGCAGCCCATTTCAGTTGTTCTCACAGATTCAAACCCTAATACTCCTTGACAACCCATATCTGCCTATGCTCCGCCTCTGTGAATGTCCAAATCTCCCAGGCAAATGGTTCCATTTATATTTTTTTTTCCAAAAATCAGGATGCGCACAGTAACTAAATTGCCAGAAGCTGCATGCCATTGACTCTCTTACACTCAGAAAACTATTTAGACGCTAGGTTAGATAATACAGTTTTTATACACGTTGTTTCATTCTCTCACAAAAATCCTTAAGGTTGGATACAACAGATATTGTGATAGCCATTTTAGAATTAATGAAACCAAGGCTGAGGACATTTAAGTAATTCACCCAAGATTACAATATTTGCAAGTGATTTTAAGATCAGAGTAGAATCCAGGGCTTTATCTGCTACCTTACACTGCTACTCTGTTAGCCTATCTCTTCCCCTAGGTTAATCCCCTGTTCTACAGGGCTCTTAAAGATTATAACATCATGGGGAGACATAATCGGGCATCTGGCCAAAATTCACAGCTGCATCACTGGTGAGGAGCCAAGACCCCAATACATACACATAGCTGAGTCCTAAACCTTGGTTTCCCCTTGCTTCTTCACACACTTGAGAGTAATGCTCAGCAGCACTTTATATGGAAAGCATGGCTCTCAGGTTTGATGTAACCAAAGCCCTATGTACTCACACATTCCTATCGCCTGATAGTCTGTCGAGGCAACTGTGAACAACAGCCAGGAAATAGAGTCTGCTTTGGTACTCCCCTAGTCTCCAGCTAAACACCCCAACCAAAAGGCAATAGTTTGATGTCTTATTTCTCGTGTTCTTGCCTCACCTGAATAGGTGAGATGCTTGTTCCCATTTGCCCTCTAAAAAAAAAAAAAAACCCCAAGGTATCTAAGAATGGACAGCCAGGAACTCCTGGAACCTTAAGACAAAGGTGATAGAAGGAACAGGCAATCCAAAAATGAGAAAAGCATATGAAAACACAATGATTGGGGTTTTCAAGAGCCATGGCTGAGTGAGTTTGGCTCTGCCTCAGCTATTCAAAAGACTAGTTATGTGTGACCTGTAAGAAATTATAAGCCCTCTGTATCATACAAACCTTAAATATAAGCAATAGTTAGCAACTGTTATACCAATAGGACTTAACAAAACTACTGGACTGCACACCACCTTCAGACCATAACATGGCCACAACTTCTCTTGAGGGTTCCCATTTGAATAATCTTCCTTGCATTCATGAAGTACTTCATCTCATCTTTAGAGGAGGGAAAATACATTCCGTGTGATAACAACAGACACGGAATGATATTCCCAGAGCACTGGCTACTGTCCACTCAGGGAGTCTGTTGTCTAAAAGCATGAACTCTTAAGTCAGATTGCCCCCTGTGAATCCAGACTCTTGGGCACTTGCTAGATGGATTTCTTGCCACATGTTTCTTAACCCTCTGCACATTGTGATAACAACAGTACCAACTTCATGGCACTACAGTGAGAATTAAAAGAGATAACACACACAAAATAAATAGAAGAGTACCCTGCACAAGGTACATGAGTACTAACCATTATTAAAGATAAAAGTAAGTAAGGGGCTTATGCCGTTTGCAATGATGGAGTACCTGGTATCAGACCAGCCCTCCTACTGGAAACGAGTATCAAACTGGAGAAAATATATGAGGCAACTGTTTCCAGGCAATGGACAGAAAGCAGCATAGGATTTCAATTCCTGCAAAGCGGGAAACACATGAGATCAGCCTGTGATCACCCTGGCCCCTTGCCTAGAAACAATTTCCCAACCGGAGTACAGGGAGCTGAACTCCCAGCACAGCAGAGTGGTCACACATGCTGGGGAGGCAAAGGTCAGAGTTGCTGGCAGCTAAATAGGCTGGATTCTGCAGGGTGGAGTGTCAGAGAGAAAAGTACAGGAAGGGACCCCATAAGTTCAACATGAGATCCACTATGAGTCCATGGCTGAGGGCTGAGTATATATCTTGGGTCAACACACCCGAGATTTTCTAGACTGCAACTACAGGGTTGAAAGGAAAACTCAGATACTGGAGGTTGAGCACTAGTCAAAAAGGGAAGTGCTGGAGATTGTTGGACTCCTAGCCCTGCCAGGGTAGAGATTCCAGAAATGCCACTCCTCAGGAATAAGGACCACACCACAAAATAAGACTTACCCTGGTCTCACCCTAGTAAAGACTAAATCCAAACCTCAAAGAGATTCATAAAAAGACAGAATTTGGACTGATTTCCACCAAGTTAGAGGGACTTGGGAAATGCCATAGGCTTTCCACAGGTATGCAATAATGAAGCATAAAACCAAACTTGCACATGTTCAAGGTGATGAGCCGTTGTAGTATTCAAACTGCAAGATAAAACAAGAATTAACACTCTTACAAGGAAAATTACAGAATCTAGAGTCTCTGTTAACAAATTACCCAGTGTCCAGCATTTATTAGTAAAATCACTTACACAAAGAAAATAGAAAAATGTGATCCATATTATGGACCTAGCAAACAAAAATCTTAAAGCAGTTATTATTAGCTATTATAAATGCATTAAAAGAAGTTAAGAGAAAATATGGTCAAATAATTAAAGGAAAATATGGTCTTAACGAGGGAACGAATAGAAAATCTCAGCAGAAAAACAGAAATTACAAAAGATGCAAATGAAAGTTCTAGAATTAAAAGGTACAATAACCAAAGTAAGAACAAAAATCAGGGGTACCTGGGTGGCTCAGTCAGTTAAGCATCCAGCTTTGGCTTAGGTCATGATCTCACGGTTTGTGGGTTCAAGCACTACCTCAGGCTCTATGCTGACAGCTCAGAGCCTGGAACTTGCTTGCTTTGGATTCTATGTCTCCCTCTCTCTCTGCCCCTCCCCCACTTGTGCTTTGTCTCTGTCTCTTTCTCTCTCAAAAATAAATGAACATTAAAAACAATTTTAAAACAAGAACAAAAATAAATGTATGGGCTTAACAGAAGATTGGAGGTGGCAGAGAGTTGGTGAACTTGAAGACAGATTAATAATATCTTTGATTTACTCTTTCCTTTTTTTCACTCTGGCTCACTGCCTAAACACAATTTCCTGACTGCAGTAAGGAGAGCTAGTGTCCAAGCCCAGCACAAAAATTTAAAAAGGGGTGAGGGGAATTGAATAAAAATGAAAAAGCTGCATATTGATATTTGGCACAATATCAAATGATCTAGCATACATATAATTGGCGTCTCAAAAGATAAAAAGCATGAGATTGAAGCAGAAAATAAAAAAACTAAAGAAGTAACAATCAAAAACTTCCCAAATGCAATGAGAAACACTGACTTATTGTTCCAAGAAGCTCAGCAAATCCCAAACAGGATTAATATAAGCCCAAAGCAGACTCATGTGTTGGTACACCATAATCAAACTTCTGAAGCTAAAGAAAATGACTGTTAACCAGAGACAATGGAACAATATTTCTAAAGTGATAAAAGGAAGAGGGAACAACTATTAACTTAGGATTCTATCACTAGATGGGGCACCTGGGTGGCTCAGTCGGCTAAGCGTCCGACTTCAGCTCAGGTCACGATCTCGCGGTTCGTGGGTTCGAGCCCTGCGTCGGGCTCTGTGCTGACAGCTCAGAGCCTGGAGCCTGTTTCGGATTCTGTGTCTCCCTCTCTCTCTGACCCTCCCCCGTTCATGCTCTATCTCTCTCTGTCTCAAAAATAAATAAACGTTAAAAAAAAATTTTTTTTTAAAAGAATTCTATCACTAGAAAAAATATCGTTCAAGAATAAGGGTAAAATAGGGGCACCTGGGTGGCTCAGTAAGTTAAGCATCCAACTCTTGATTTCAGCTCATGTCATGATCTCACAGTTGTGAGATGGAGCCCTGCATTGGGCTCCATGGTGGGTGTGGAGCCTGCTTAAGATTCTCTCTCTCTCTCTCTCTCTCTCTCTCTCTCTCTCCCCCTCCCCCCATCTCTCCCTCTGCCCCTGTCCCCTGCTCACGCTCTCTCTCTAAATAGAAAAGAAAAAGGGGTGGGGTGGGGGCACCCGGGTGGCTTAGTTGGTTAAGTGTCAGACTTCAGCTCAAGTCATAATCTCACACTTCATGAGGTTGAGCCCTACATCAGGCTCCAAGCTTATGGTGCAGAGCCTGCCTGGATTTTCGCTCTCTCTCTCCCTCTCTCTCTGCCCCTTCCATGCTCTTTCTTTCTCTCTCTCAAAATAAATAAATAAGCTTAAAAAAAGGAATAAGGGTAAAACAAAGACATTTTCAGACAAATATGTGAAAGGAAAGCTAAGTGAAAGGACAGAAGAGAAATAATACCAGATAAAAAAAAAAAATACCAGATAAAAAAACTAAGATCTATAGGAAGAAATGAAGAGCACTTGAAGTGGAAAAGAAATGAGTAAATATAAAATGGCTATATTGTCATTCTTTTCATAATTTATATAGCATTCTTTATTAAAGCAAAAATGATTATAGTGTAAGGCAAGGTTCGCAACATATGTAGAAGTAAAAAACAGGACAACAGTCTTACAATGAACAAAGTGGATAGTTAAAGGAAATTTTGCTGTGAGGTTATTACATTTGTGAAGTGGGAAGTATGAATCAGAAAACAGAAAGTGGGAATTGGGAAGTCACTGGTGTGAGGTAGGGAGTGAAAGAGGGAAAGAGGAAGTATGCAATGTCATAATGTGAAGTATGAAGAGATACAATATTGATTCTAAATAAATTACCATAATCAAGAATGCATATTGTTAGTCTTAGAGCAACTACTAAAGGAGGAAATAAAATGGAAATAAAATGGAAAACACTGAAGAATACTTTATCAACCTTAAAGAAGGCAGGAAAGAAGCAACAGAGAAAGAAAAGCAGATGAGACAAATGAAATCCAAATTGTATGACAAGAGACAACCACATCAATAATTACATTAACTATAAATATATTAACCTTCCAATTAAAGGGCAGAGACTGTCATGCTAGATAAAAAAAGGAAAACTCAACTATATGCTGTTTATAAGGAATACACCTTGAACATAAAGGCATAGTCAGGTTGAAAGTAAAAGAACAACAACAAAAAAAGCCTATACCATGCAACAATATGATCCAGCATTTCTATTCTTAGACATATGTCCATAAAAAGACTTGGACATGAGTGTTCTTTGCGGATTTATTCATGATCACCCAAACTGAAAACAACCCGTATGCCCAGAAACAGGTGAATAAACAAATTATGGTATATTCATAAATAAAATAATATTCAATAAAAAGGAACTATTCATATGTATAAAAATAATATAGAGAAATACCACAGACATTTGCGTAATGTCTAATTCCATTTATATGACATTCTAGAACACAAAAAACTAATCTGCAGAGATTACAAATTAGACTGATGGTTGCCTCGGGTAGGGAGTTGTGGAGTAAAGTGGACCACAAAGGGGTACAAGGGAACTTTCTGAGAAGACTGAAATGTTCTTTGATGATAAGAGTGGTGGTTAGATGGTTGTATATATTTGTCAAATGCCACTGACCTGTATACTCAAAACTTGTTAATTTTATGTAAATTTTAATTAAATAAGGTTGATTTAAATTTTCTTAAATAAAGGTAATTGAATGTTTCTCTCCTTCTTTTTTTTTGGCCATCAACATCAAACTTGACCAACTAACATCTACTCAGGAAAGAGGGAAGAAATTTTGAAGTAGAGGATTAGAATAAAATAAAAACCCACCTCAAAACAATTGTACTGTTCCTCGCCTCCTGTCTATTCTGCATGTAGTCTTTGTTGTTGTTGTTTTAAGTTCATTTAAGTAATCTCTACACCCAACCTGGGGCTCAGACTCACAACCTCAAGATCAAGAGTCCCAAGCTTTTTGGACTGAGCCAGCCAGGCCCCCCGATTCTGCATGGAGACTTTGAATTGCCACCTATTACTATGATTGTTACTGACTGACTTTATTGATCTGTAGTAGTTGCCTAAAATCTAGTTCCTAAAATTTTCTGGTGGATCCAGGGCAGTTCAAAAACACCAAATGTGTTCTTAATCCTAAGAAATATCTCCACTGTACATGGGGCGCATTGAATATAAAATGAGAAGGGCTTGGGGAGCTTTTGTGTTAGCTCCAGCCTTGAGGTGGCAATTCGAGGTAGCTGGGAAGAAACTAACACCACCTGAGGACCCAGGAACGCAGGCTGGTGACCCAGCAGAATGTTTGCTGCAAGCTTATGAACCTGTGGAGAACAGAGTTTAAAATCCACAGATTATATTACTAAATTTCACCAGTCCCCCGAGAGACTTAGTTTCACGGTCATAAACGACACCAAGATTTAAATCATTTGCAACAGGGCCTGCCTTTCAGAGCTGTGCCATTCCGTTCACCTCTCATCTCTCCATGCTACTCACACACACTGCATCTGCCGGGAGAGTGATCCAGCCACTCAGGCCCATTGTGATGAGGTTTGCCTCAGAATGCTTTATGATTTACGGAAGAGCAGAATAAGGAAACTTCCTTACCTTTAAAGAACTCCACACAGCACTGCCAGAAGGCATTTTTCCCCAAAGTTGTTGTTTTTTTCCTCACCTTCTCATTGGCCCTCCAATCCACCTCTCCCCCATCACACACACACACACACACACACACACACACACACACACACACACAGAAACAGGTCAGGCTCCAAATTACCAAAATGATGAAGTGGCAAAAGAGATTGATTTATGAATATGGTACAAGGGGTACAACTAGGAGATAATGGGGTGAAATTGAGCAAAGGGAAGTATAGACTGAGTATCAAGAAACATTTGAAACTCAACAGAGTGTGAAGTAAGCTCCCAGGAGAAGCCAGAGAAGCCCTATGGCTGGAAATCATTAAACACTCAGCAATGGGAAATAATGGGTTGTGGCCTGGCCAGGTGGACAGAGGGAGCAGAAGTGAAATTCGCATTTCACTAATATACTAGAACCCTTCTGCTAAATAAGTAATTCTTATTTACTTATTAATAAATGATGAGTGACTATTCCATTTCTATATTCATATTTTCTCTGTCTCTCTCTCTCTCTCTCTCACACACACACACATACATACACACACACACACACACACACACACACACACCTCACAAACATCCAGACTCTCCACACACCTTCCAACATAGTGGAAATAGGTGACTCACTATGTACTTTGCACAGCCTGCAAGGTTCAAGTTCGTACTGATTCTTCCCCTCCTCACCTCCCATCACTCATCCTGTTCACCCTCTCTTCTCACAGATTCCCTTCACTCCTCACAGTTTTTTTTTTTTTTCATAAGCCACTATATACATGCTGATGTCCCCTCTGGGAACCACTGGCCCGGAGAAGGCAGCCATGCCCATGAGAAGGTGGGTGAGAGAGAGCTGAGTTAGGGGGAGATTCACACTCTTCTGTGGCTTTCAGACAAAGCTAAGCCAACTGCCAAGAATGATCAGAACAATATTGCTAGCTATTGAGGATTTTATATTCCAATGCCTCCTCCTGTTTTTACATTATGCTCCTCTATTTAGCCTAATCAAAGGCAAAAACTGTCCACAACTAGCCCACAACTTCCCCCACAGACCTTGGGGTGAAAAAGTTCTCCAAGAGAAGAGCCAATAATCCTAGCCATATGAATGATAAGGCTGGAGCGTGCCACCAAAGCTTCCTGCTGTGAAGATGGACAAAGAAGGAAAAAAATGATAATGCTTCTCTCATTTCAAACCCTTTATAAGGCACGGGATAGGGTGTGACCTTTTGTTTCTAAGGTATAGGGCTCTACAGTAGGACGGAGGATGCGAACTCTCGGCAGCATGATTTGCTAAATCTAGAAAAGTCAGGGATAGGATAGCCACCTCAATGGCTGAGAGAGAGCAACATAATCTGCCCTTAAACTTGATCCACTAGGAAGTAGTAATAACCAAGGCCTGCAGCATTCACAGCATTAAACATAAGAAAGCATCACTGCAGATTTCCAGTCTGTTAGTATCCTAAGAACGGGTGAAAAATGTCACTTCCAGATCTGTATGTGCACAGACCACGGGAGACAAAGGTTGAAACAACTAAATGTAAAATTGAATGTTGATGAGGTGAGAATGAAAATGAGGCTCAACTGTGACTAATTCTGTACAGGCTCTCACAGTGTCTATTAAGGACAACTGGAAAAGCTTCAATGTTAGCATGTTACTGCCCTCTCCTGGGCAAAAGGTCAAAGACGGTGCACATATGTGAGTCACAACTGGTTCAAGTTTGTCCCAAGGCCTTCAATCTTTAAACCACTGGTCTATAAACCTGTGAAATGGGACTGCCTTTGACCATCTTCCACGTGCAAATCCAAATATGTCTCCCCTAACCACAACCATTTTAGCTTTCCCACTGGAACCAAAGGATTCTGAGACCCCAGACTTTGTTGGGGGGTTATCGGTGGCTGTGGGCAAAGGACTAGACTAGTGATGTGACTGGGAGCAGGGAGGACAGCCCCAAATGTCTTAGTGATCCACTTTTTAAGCAACAACCCCCATCACTGTTTATTTTCCTGGAATTGTTCCCCAGGGCCTGAGAAAAATTCTTCTTCCAATCCTCACCTCCCTCCCCCGCATACCCTGTCGACTCTTCAGCCATATGCCTGAGCATTTACTGTTTTGAACCTAAACTTGTCCAACTGAATAATGTTAATTAAATCTAATTCGTTTGCAATTTTTAAGGGCTAGACTATCTTATCAAAATTAATGAAAACTGAAATCTCTTGGAAATAATTATTTTATGACTTTTAATGGCTGTACAAATAATATTTTAAATGAGGATACATGTGAATAATAACTAAAATAAAATGAGGCAAATTAATTAACAATGTCCTGATAGGCCTAAATTAGGTAATCATCTATTTTTTACAAAGTCTCGAGGTAAGTCATTTAGTTCCCAACTCTGCATTTCATACAAAGTACAAAGATCAGACCCGAATTCACAGAACGTAAAGGAACCTAAATTAATGGGAATTTACAATACAGTATCCTTCAACAGAGACAATAATCACTTTAAAGGATTCTCATCTCCAACAAATATTTATCCAGGGCCTGCTGCGCACACAGCGCTATACTTGGGGGTAGAGCACGGTCTCATTATCACATCTCCCTGTGAGGATAAATCACAGAGGATCCTGAGCCCTGCTGTCATAGTCACCTTGCTTGGCTTGCACTTTGATCATGTCCCTGACCCCTCGGGTCCCTGCAGAGGCGCTCCCCATCTCCATTCGTGGGCGAAGCACCTCCTCAGTGGTAGGCAGTGCCCGGTGGGGGTGGAGGAAGGAACACCCCCGGGGCTGAGGGGGCCTGACTAATTCCTCTCTGATAAGAAGGGCAATGGCCAACTGCGCACTGAGCGCTACTCCATGGCTGCGCCTGGCCGTGTGTCATCACTTCGGGGATATTATGTCATTTAACCCTCAAAACAGCCCTGCAGGTAGATCTTACTATTATTGCACCATTTTAAGGATGAGAAAAGAGAGATGTACCAAATTTAAGCATTCTGCCCAAAGTCATAAAAGCCTTAAGAAACAGAGTCACGATTCAAATGTGATTCTGTCCGAGCCCCAAGTCCAAGCCAGTAACTGCTGGACTATACCACTTCCTTTATATCTGAAATGGAATTAACCCATCAGGCTTGCTGTGCAAATCAAACGACAATTTATAAGACGGGCTCCTAGATGATAATTTGCTTACATAAAGGATCATTAAGTCAGATCATGTTACATCCCTATTCAGAAATTCTCAACTGGTTCTCCACTGAACTGAGAATAAAATCCCAAGTTCTTGCCACGGCCCGCAAAGCCCCACGTGAACTGGCCTTTGACTGCCTCCCCTATTTCCACCCCATTTGCTATTCTCTCCATGCAGCCTTCTTGCTTTCTCTTAAACAGAAACGTATATTCCCGCCTCAGGGTCTTTGCGTTTGTGCGCTCTCTGCTTGAGACGCTCTCAGCCCAGATAGCTAGCTACATGACCCACCTTCTCATTTGGTTCATGTCTCTGCTCAGTGTCACCTTACCCAAAAGGTCTGTCCTGCCCGATCTATCCAAAATTGAAACTTGTCTCCTCATCTGTCTTCAGTTTTGTTGACAGCACTCATCACTCTGTGATATCGTTATACCCGCATCTGCTTATTGTCTCTCTCATTCCAGCACATTCTCACGGGGGCAGGGCCCTGGCCCCGCCTGCTCACTGCAGTGTTGCTGGCACTTTAACGGTTCACAGCACATGGCAGACACTCAGTAAATATCTATCAAATTAATGAATCCATGAATGAACCATAAATTCCTTTATCAATACGTGCAGATTTGCCTACTTGAATTTTCACTTGTAAAACCAATCTAGAAAGGACAACCTCAATTTGATGTCGATGTGCCTGCTCATCACCCACCTTTATTTTATTTTCTCTACTCCCTCTCTTGTATCTTTCCTCAAATATAAAAGGTCCTCCGAACTGCCACACAGCACCCCCTTCCCATCAATGCCTTTAGTCATCTCCTAAAACCCTTCTCTAACCACATACTGCCGAGGAGAGGTGACCATGGCAAGGCCACTCTCTCAGTCACACAACTCACCATATCACAGGTGGAATGCTCGCCCCTGTCCCAACACAGCTTCCCAATAGCAGAAGGGCCACACAAGTCAGCTGCCACTTCTTACAGCTGGGTGGTCTACTGTGGGCCAGGTTCTAGCACGGTCCCATGTGCAGGGGGTACCAAGACGCCTCCCAGGAAATGCTAACAGCTGCTCAGCCCCTACTTTGCATTTTATACTCACTTTCTCTAGTCCTCTCAATTGCAAAGGCAGACCCTGGGTTCTTCATTTCACAAATGGCAAAAGTGAGCATCAGGAAAGTAAAATCACTTGCCAAGGTCACAAAGTTAGGGCCAGTGATATAAACCCATGACTCAAGATCTGACTTGACTTCAAGAAAGAAACATTTCTTTTGGTTTTAAGAAATAAATATTAAGGCTTTTACCTGATTATCCAAGTAGTTTCCACGTGGCTACTAGGTGCCTCAGATGGTGATAGGTAGTCTAGAATACAAAAGTAACATATAGGTTCTAAACTAAGAGAGAACGCTGTGGGCCAGCACACAGGATTGAACATCGCTTCAGTTACCTGTTTTCTTGTAAGCTCAGAGCTTTAATTTTTCCATGATCTGGACTACTGGGTAGGTTAGTTTGTATGGCTCCTCTAAAACATGAGTTATTTCCTATATGTCACTCCACTTCTCAGATGGCTACGGCTAGAAAAAATGAACTGCTTTTCTAGCATTACGTACTTTTCAAGAATACAGTAATTATTATCACTAATAATAAGTAGACCTTAGAGGTCTAAGGTCTGCAACAAATTGGGGCAGGGCAGAAAAAAAAAACAAAAAACCTACAAGCTCACCAAACAAAATGCAACTAAGTACCTGGTCCTCTTCTTGTTCCAGCTGCTTAATCCATTGAATGCATCACTATTATGACATTAGAAAGCGTGAGAAGTGGCAAGGTAAGCATTTTTATGAAGTGTTACAATTCTGTAACTAACCTACACTTCCTTTCTGAGGGCTGTGTTTTCTGTAACACTGGATTCTTGTTGTCTTCCTGGGTGTTACTGGTTGAGTCTGGCTCTGCCTGTGTTATCCTGAAGAAAGCTCCTTTAGGAACTAACTACAGTTGCTAACACCAGAACCTCTGTCTTACCCGTAAGAACAGGGCTAAGTTCCCGTGAACACAATGGCAGCAGATTTTCTGTGCCCCACCTCCACTCTTCTCTCTCCGGAGCTAGCCTTTCCACAGAGCGAGGGAGACAGCACCAGTGCCCACGGGTACTACCAGCACCCAGAGAGATGGGTTCTATGACCGCCAGTGAGGGTGAGGGCTCAGACTCCCAGGAGCGCCCCATAGCCTATTTTGCCAAAGGAACAGAATCAATGGTGTAAGGGCAGTGGAAAAACAGGTTAGTCCACCCCCAACTGAAGTCTATGAGATCAGGTGACACAAGCAACTGGTTCTTCACCTGATTTTGATTTCAGAAGCACCGTATGAAGCATTTGTACTTGGAAATAAACCTTCTATCACAGACTTACTTCCCAGGAATGACTATGCAGACAGATAGATGCCCAACAGGGTAGACCAGGACGCCCAAGTACTGCCCATATTGTAATAATGCAGGACCGCAAGGAGGTGGAGGAAAAAGCCTAATTTGGGAATGGAAGAGCTGCTCTGTGGACATTCCAGAGTATGACACGGACCACCCTGGGGAGATACTGAGTAAAAATATTGGGGGTGGGGGGGTGGGGAGGGGTCAAAGCAGGAAACAAGGAGAGTCAGGTGTTGAAGTTAGTATAAAATACATACAAACTCAAGATGGAGGAACACGAATAGTATCTAGAAACTTTGTTGCTCAGTTACCCTCTAAGAGGACTCTTAAACCTATGTACCCTGTATGTAAACATATGTAAATTGACATTTACATTTTTTTCCATGGTAATTGAAATGGCTGCCAAGGATATAATTGCTGGCATACAGTAAATACTAACATTTTGAAATAAACTGTTATGTCACTGTTTTAAATGTATTTAATGGAATACAAATGCCATAGTAACTTGATATCAACCACCATCCACTTTTGAAATCGATGATTCAGCTCTTCTTTAAATGTCATAAATTGCATATCATTCCTTTTTTTCCCTCACATTGTATTTCTCTCTCATTTCCCCCAAAAGATTTTGTGGTAATGTGATATACACACACACACACACACACACACA
>NC_064809.1:46215817-46303065 GCF_023721935.1 Panthera uncia
TGTATATATACACACACACACATATATATGTATATATATACATATATACATATATATGTATATATGTATATATGTATATATGTATATGTATGTATACATATACGTAAAATGCATGCAGGTACTGTAATGATCACTCTCTATCATACCACTTTGCAACCACAGGACATATATAAATTGAAGTTTATGCTTTTTTTGTATTACCTATAATCATAGGCTCTATGTGTTTACCTGCTCTTTTCTGGATTGAGATATGACTACAAGTATGAATTGTAAACATTTGGTGAAAAGAACATACATACTTTATAAATTTGGACAGATGAGCATTAAATAGTAAAACCTTAGATTCCATTTTATGTATATTTTACCACAATTTTAAAAATAAATGTAAAAGATCTTATTAGAAATAGATCCCTCAAAAGGGCACCTGTTGGGATGAGCACTGGGTGTTGTATGGAAACCAATTTCACAATAAATTATATATATATAAAAGAAAGAAATATATCCCTCAACAATCTGGTTACAAGAGTAGTTTATGGGGTCTTGCATAAAAGAAGTTCACCCTAACATGAATATTTCGAATTGTGCCTTTTACGTAGCCCCACTAGAAGTTCTTTCACCTTAGGGCAACGTATACACTAAAATTCTGAGTAAATGAGAGATATGCTTTCCTTTTGTAAAGTAAGAAAAGAATTACCATGAAGGGGGGGGGGAGGGATGATGACACTTTCTCAAGCAGATTGATTTTATGAAGGAATACTAGAAAACTGAAGATCTGGAAATTAAGTCCCTTAAAATTATCCATGCCTTCATATTCCTTTAAAGTCTTTACATATTCAGGAAAATAGCTGTTCTCCAGTTTGCAGGATGCTATGTTTGAGAACTTCTGGAACACTGCAGTCCTGTCACTTTTCCCACTGACTATGGTCTGGTCAGCGTAGCTAATAAATCATCAAGTTGTAGCCACATATCCCCTCACTCTATATATATCCCCATGAAGTAGGGAAAGGCTGAGGCTCAGTATGTGAGCTGTCCTAGGATTACACTAATCTAGGTTGCATACTGCTTTCTTCTCTTCATTATCTCCCAAGAGGGAAGAGTCAACAGCTTGGTCCAACAAGCAGCTAAGCTCTGGAACCAGCTTCTGCCAGGGCAGTGGTAACACAGGTCAAAGATCAAGATTTCCCTCACTGAAGGGCTGGGGTCAGTGACGGGAGCAAAGACAGCCACAGCCCCACACGTGTTTTCCCCGCACACCCAATAGCAATCCTACCCTGCTTCCTGAAACATAATATCTCCACGGGTATTCTCCATCCTGTATCTTAGATTTTCAATAATCCATTTATCCTCTCCTTTTCAACTTGAAACCCTAACATAAAAAGTGATCCTACAGGACTCCACATGTGGCTGTGGCTCATCTCCCAGATGCAGCCCAAAGCCTCTGCTGATGACACCAAAAACATCACCATGGCAACCATCACTGACATACAACGCAAAGCTGAGGATGAGGCATGAATTCTTCTCTGAATCACTTCCACAATGTTAAACTCATGTCATCTATCACCCTGTAGGCTTGCTGGCCTGTCCCAGAACCAAGGAAGCGGCAGATTTTTTTTTTTACTCAACGATGCTTCTTCATAACAGCTATTTTCATTATAAAGTCAAATTAAACGCATTTTAAGCCTTTAAGAAATAGCAAAGAAAAAGGTTACCTACAATCCCACCACACTGGACTATTTACTTCTAGCAACATGGTCTTTGAAGCATCGCATTTTAACCTGAAATTGGCTTTCCCTCTCCTTTAAGACACCTCTATGCGAAAACTGTGATGAAAGTTACCATCGTACCACCTGGACCCTGAAAGTATGGCACCTATTCCCTCAAAAGCCAACTATCCATCAGTTAAATGTAGACAAAGCGCTGGAAGGAAGGAGACAATACCCAAAACTGGCACATGGGCAAATGTGATACAAAATGCTGAAAGTGTTGTTGAATGGAGACAAAAAAGAAGGTTCTGGGACAAATATAGACACATTGCCTCATAGCAAAATCCTAAAGAAAGTTCCTGCCAGGGGGGGATCCTTCGGGTAAATGCTTTCTTTTCATAAGGATCAATCCAACCCTGCCTCATATGTTTCAACGCTAAATTCAAAACCGCACTGCAATCAAAGAACAACAAACCTTTGTCAGCCCTCTGGAGGCACTAAAGATACTGAAATGTGTGCCTTGCTGAGACAGCACTGTAAATAGCAAAGAAGTCCTATTTTCCTTTGTTCGCAGACAAAGCACAGCCCTACCGATTTGGGTCCCAGATTATATATATATCTATGGTCTCAAGTTCATGTTTGCCACAGTCATCCGGTTCCGTTCTGAGGCCAAAGACTGGAACACGGTTGGTGGTGGCACAGCCAGCAGTGGGGACTTAACAAAGGCTATTCATTCAAAAGCCATGTTTCTGAAGCAAAGAAGACCTCAGACTTAAGAGACCTGGATTCCGCAAGAAGCAACTGTACATCGAGTTCTAAAATGTGAAATTCCGCTGAATGTAGGTTACATCAATCCCATCAGCATACCAGAGATAGTGCTTCTTGATTCACAGCACAGATCAGGACTTGTGGTCCTCAGAAAAGCACACTGAATGTAGGGACGGCAATCAGTGGGTAATGGGAATTCTGTGGACACATCAACCATCTGGAGTCACTGGTACTTTGGTTCCTGTGAACTGACCGGCAGCTACTCAGGAAACCCAGAGACCACAAACTTACCATGATCCCACAGACTGCTTTTTCTTGGAAAGAACTAAGTGTTTGGAAAAGACAGTTTGGGTAGGTCAGCCTTTAAGGGTTGCTCCCAGAGGTCCTACTGATTTCCCCATATCTCAGGCCCCTAGAAGGGCAGGTCAGTAGTCTTGCAGCAGGTGATGGCAGAACTATGTGTGGTTGCTGGACATTGGGGGATCCCTTGCTTCAACCCCAAGAGCACTTGGGGATACAGACTGAGGTTGAGTCCGCTGGTGAAAGATAAAAGATGTCTCTGATAACTCTTTCACCTAGCTGAGGTTTGCATGCTATCCAGGCTGAAATGCAGATCGGCATCTACCTTCTCCCCTGATTTGTCTCCAAGAGTTTTGAACTCTTTAACCAGTGGACTCAACCCCGATCTGTATCCACAAGTGCTCTGGGGGGCTGAAGCAAGGATCCCCCAATGTCCAGCTACCACACATCTCCAAAGATCCTGGATGCTACAGAGAAATCTCAAAAAGAGAGCTCCCAAAAGCTCCAAAGCTCTCCCACATCCTACAGGACACTGCAGATCAATGGCAGTAATTTTCTTTACCCTTTTCCTGACTTTTTTTGCCGGGGCTGCCACAGGTTTTCAAGACCCTCAAGATGAACACTCAATCAGAGGGACAACAGGGCCTCCTGAAGTCTTCTAAGGACTGGAAGCATGCAAGCTGCAGAGGCATTCTGCGGTCAGTTCAAAGCCACTGATGTGGGGGCCCTTCAGCTGTGAGGAGCTCTACAGTCTCATGATCGCACTACATGTGACGTCTACGCTGCCAGTGGCCTCTACACCAGGGTGTCAGACATTCCCTAGAGGGCCCAGGATTATTAACAAACCCTTTTATTTGTGTACATGTTCAGTAATTGTTGAATATGATCACAGACCACCATATCAAGAAGAACGTAGTACACACTGGTGAGCAATGAAACAAACAAGAGCTGGGTATGACTCAAAGGAAATCAGCAAAACACTACACACCTTTGGATAGGTACCAGGCTATGCTGTAGATGCAGGAGAGAAGACTGCGAGATCCAAGCCCATCAAATACATGCTTACTAGGCATTTCCTACATGTAACTGAGAAGGAATTTGAAAGAGAGCAGCAAAGAGTACAAAACATTAGGAAACAGGCGCTCAAATTATCTTTGATCGTGATGTTGATTACAGAACCGAAAAGACTGAGAGATGGCTGGAGAAAAAAAAAAAAGTTATCACTTTATGTAAAAGATACTGATCATTTTGCTACTTCCACTGAAGCTAAGGAATGTTTTTTTACTGTGAAGGAAAAACATCATATTAATACATAGAAGAGTAGTCTGTCAAAATGGGGCATCACACAGTACAAGAAGCTATTGAAGAGGTTGTATCAATCCCTCCTTGTTAGAAATCATTAAAACAGAATAGACAGATCAACCCGCAAGCATTTACTATCCCCAGGTCTATCCCCATGCAGTGGAGCATTACAGTTGAAAGTGCGTGTTCAGGGCACTGGGGTGGCTCAGCCAATCGAACATCTGACTTTGGCTCAGGTCATGATCTCCCAGTTTGTAAGTTCGAGCCCCACATCGGGCTCACTGCTGTCAGCACAGAGCCCACTTCAGATCCTCTGTCCTCCTCCCTTTCTGCACCTTCCCCGCTTTTGCGCTCTCTCTTAAAAATAAACAAACATTTCAAATACACATATATACACACACACACACACACACACACACGTATATATATATGTATACACATATATGTATATATATATATATATATATATATATATATATATATATATATATATTAAAGGGGTGCCTGCGTGGCTCAGTTGGTTAAGTGTCCAACCTCAGCTAAGGTCATGATCTCACAGTTCATGGGTTTGAGCCCTGTATCGGGCTCCATGCTGACAGCTCAGAGCCTAGAGCGTGCTTCAGATTCTGTGTCTCCCTCTCTCTCTGCCCCTTTCCCATTCATTCTCTCCCTGTCTCAAATAAATAAATATCTAAAAAATAATTTTAATATATACATTAAAGAAAAAAGAAAGGAAGTCGGAGCTCTATCAAACTAACTGGAGTTCAAATCCCAGCCTGGCCACTTACTGTGTGACCTTGGGCAAGTTATTTAACCACTGGAAGCCTGGTTCCTCACTTGGAAGATGAGGGTGGTAAGAGTACTTAGGCCATTAAACTGTTGTGCAGATTAAATGTGAACATGCATGGAAAGCATTCAGCATGGTATCAGGCATGAACAACCTGCTTGTAAATTACTGCTATTGCCTTTAGTTGACTCCTGGCCTAGCTAGAAGTTACTTGCCCAGAGTTTCAGTTTACCAGATCATGGTCAAAAATGAAGAAATAAATAAAAAGGATTTCTGATCTGTCAGATTCAATGTCTCAGACAGCTGCAGTGAATGATGCCCTTTGCTCCCGGAGCCTACACTCCTACCTCAGACTCTTGCTTTGGGACCGTTCCTTATAAAGAGTGTCCACTCTAAGTTTACAGAGCAAAGTAAGTTTTAGGTACAATATCACTTTGGTAGAAGCAGTTCAACCAAAGGCCAGGTTGTTAATAGGACCATCGTCCATATCAGAAGTAAAGCTTGGCACACTTGCTCTAACTGACAGGCCTAGCCACGCACGACATAGAAAAAAAGCTAAGCTTGATAAGCAAATAGGAAAATGAAGGACAAAATCTCCACCCCAGAAGTGGTGCTCCTAGAGATAAAAGTTGCAAACACTTCCCACTGCCTTGTGAACATTCCAAGAGGAGTGAAGCCAGAGAGGGTAGTGATATGACTTTCCAGGTAATATACGGGACATCCAGTTAAATTTGAACTTCAATGATAAAAAAAAAAAAAATACTTTTGGGAAAAGTACACAAATATTGTAATACTTGCAACATACTTTACTAAAAAATCGTTGTTCATCTGAAATCCAAATTTAATGGAGTGCCCTGTGTTTTAATTTGCTAAATCTGGCAACTCCAGACATGGTAAAAAGAACCTCCTATAGGGGCGCCTGGGTGGCTCGGTCGGTTGAGCGTCCGACTTCGGCTCAGGTCATGATCTCACGGTCTGTGAGTTTGAGCCCCGCGTCGGGCTCTGGGCTGATGGCTCAGAGCCTGGAACCTGCTTCCGATTCTGTGTCTCCCTCTCTCTCTGCCCCTCTCCCGTTCATGCTCTGTCTCTCTCTGTCTCAAAAATAAATAAATGCTAAAAAAAAAAAAAATTTTTTTAAAAAAAGAACCTCCTATATACAGAGTGGCCAAGGCCAGAAATGACGTTGAAATACTGAAAAACCAGAGTGATCCCCAAACAGTCTCTCTACTTGATAGACAGGCTAGAGAAAATTTATTCCAGAGGTAGATAGGAACCAATGTGAAAAGCATTCAGCCTAAATGTAAAGGGTGAAGAGGTCCCCTTAGGCAAATTAGCTTGTCTCCTTAACAGGATATTCAAGTCAAATAATCCAGTCTGTTTGTAGAAAGCACACTGATTCCAAAAGCCAAGTACATGCAATTCATGGTTGGTACAGCTGTACAACTGCCCCACTTACCAAAACTCCAGGAAGACCTCACGGAAACTAGGTGTCCATCCCTCATGTGCCCATGCACACATTACCCGCTTCCTTCACAGCACTCACCATGCAGAACATAATTATCCATTCATCTGTCTGTCTCTCCCTCTAGACTATGAGCTCCTCCAGGGCAGGAGCAGAGTCTAATTTCTGTAAACCACAACCCTAACATTGGCTGGCCACCACACAATGCAGCTGGTTGACTTCACGGTTCCAGTAAGAGAATTCAGAGCAAGACAGGGCTAAACAGATTTTATTGGGAATAAGTCAGAAAAAGAGAGAAAAAGAAAGAAATCCATTTGTATTAATTCTCCTCCACACTCTTAGATTAGATATGTTATTTGTACAGGTTTTACACATAAATACAGTTTATGTTAACCGTAGTCTGTTTATGCACAGCAATAAGAAAGAAAAAAACCAAAGATATTTGTTGAGTGCTGTTTTTTTTTGGGGGGGGTAAGAGCAGTGAATAAAGAGGTCTACATGTATGTAATGATAAAAAAAATTAAAATATACGTAAAGACCTTAAGTATATGTCTGTATGTGCATACTGGGTGCACATACAAAATATACCAGAGGTTCCAGGGAATAAGACTGGACCCAATCTCTTCCTAAAACTATTAAGAACTCAGAGGCACTCAACTCTAGAGTCAGCTCTCCATAACAGTTCCCGTTGTGTTCATGAAACTGTAACACAACATCCCTATCCACTAACCACTATATAGCATCGGCAGGAATCCACATTGGGATATGATACGGTCTTCATGCATGTCGTCACAGAAATGAAACTACACTTTCTCAAAGACTAATACTGCTTCAGAACAAATCTCCACCCTGCCTAAGAGCCCTGTTTTCCATCTCACAGAATCTCTCCATCACCTGTTTACTTGTGTCCCTCCTTACTGCATACCTTCATTGAACACCTCCCCAACATGGCCTTCCCCTATCTATCACTTGCCCCACCAATCTCTCTTCCTCACAGATTGGTGAGGTGCTCACTGGCATCTAGAGGACAAGAAATATCATATATTTCTGCCCATGTATACAATGTATACAACTATGTGTGGTCTCCAACAGCCCAACAACTGGGCAAGACCATTCAATAGGTGCGGGAAGAAAAGGTAAGAACTTGTATTCACATTTAACTTTATCTCACCCATATTTCATTTCTGGTTTTGTGTGTGCTTCATAATGGCTACAACATATTAGTATACACATAACTGTGTGCTAAATAAACATCCTGGTCATTTGTGTTCCAGTGATATATGGGTGCATAACAAACTGCTCCAAAACCTAGTGGTATTACAAAAAATGAAACAAAACAAACAAAAAACCAACCATCTTATTATATGCTCACAAATTTTGACAGTTAGGAGTTTGGAAGTTGAGAAGACTCAAACAGCTGGGAGGTGATTCCGAGGGCTGAGCGCTGGAATCATCTGGAATTTCTTAATTTACATGGCTGCCACTGGGCTCAGCTGGAATTGTCAACGTGAGCACCTGCATATGGCCTCTGCGTGTGGCCTCTCACAGCGTGGCAGCTGGGAGATCTAGAGCATAAGAGAATGAAGGGGAAGCTGCATGGCCTTTTCTGACGAGCCTCAGAAGTCACCTAGTGTCGCTTTCTGCATACTCGATCGGCAGAAGCCATCACAAAGCTGCCCAGATACAAGGAGGGGGGACGAGGCTCCATCCCGTGAAGGAGAGTGGCCAGCTCACACTGCAGAAGAGCATGTGGGGTGGGAGATGTTGCAGCCACCTCTGGAAAATAATCTGCCTCAATTTTCCTCTTGTGAGCTGCTCCCCGCCTACGCCGCCCCCCCCCCCCCCCCCCCCCCCCACTGCTCTCTAGCATGGGAGCAATCCCCTGTAGGCCACGTTCCCCAGGTTCTGTTGCCAAAAGACTCTTGGTTGGGTCTTATTTTAACAAGTCTAGTTAGGTTTAAACAACAAAGGCTCTACCAAGAGACTGAGGGGCTACCAGAGGGAGGATATTTTGCTTTCATCAGCATCTGCCCAGTGATCGTTTCTCCTCCAGGCTTTCCATTCCCTGCTAAGCAGCCATGACTTGCTCTATCTCCCGATGGACAACTTCCATCTTGTGACCCAAAGGTAGACACTAACTTCCCGTTTTGCTGACCTGAGGCCGCGCCCCAGGTTGGTTCCGCCCTGTTTAGCTTTTCAGCTCTTCCAACCCCTTTGTAACTGATTTCCAACATGAAGTTCTCCCCTTCAAACCACCTGATGTGGACCCGGTCTTCCCAATTTCACATACTGGGGATAAATATTCCAAAATGTTTTACTCATCAAGATGTGGGATCAAAAAAGCATGTAGATCTTTGATGGGGTTTTAAAAGCCTTCAGAGGGACAGAGGGACAGAGCTGACAGAGGGACAAATGCAGGCAGCCCGAGTTCCAGCCCGGGATGAGGCACTAGCTAAAGACTTTGGCATTTGCTTAGTGCCCGGGCCCTAGGGTCCTCAACCACACAAAGTGTTGTCCCTTTCAGCACTCACATTCTGTGATTCTGTCTCTCAGATATAATTGGCCCACTAGGTCCAGGCCTAACCCCCACTGACTTTGATTCCAAAAGTGTCACCTCAGCACAAACAAACAGTGTTTCACAATTCAACAAAGGGAACCGGCCAAGCTAGACAGTAGGGGAGCCACGTCCGCGCCACGACCAGCCCCCAAGGTGGCGCTGAGACTGAGGGTGAGGCAGGCAGCATGGAGCCCAGCCTCAGGTTAGTGTGAGAGGTCCATTCCCACACTCTGGCCAGTTCTGACTCCTCAGCCCCAGGTATACGCACGACGGTGTCTGTCACTGGGACCCTCACAAGTAAGCTTGACCACCTGCAGACTGAGCCCCATCCAAGTTCAGTGGAACCACTCGGGGACATTCAAAACCACTTGCAAAAAATAACTTTTCCTTCTGTGAAGGGGGGGAAAAAAACAGCCTCATGACATTTAAAAAACAAAACAAAAACGCGTTTGTTTCAAAAGTGAAGAAAAAGATCGGAGTCTGCCAATTACCTCATTTCCTATTTCCACTTTAGAGAAATGCCTTCATGATAGAGCTGACAGAGGGACAAATTCAGGTGGGTGTTCTTTTTTCTCTCAGGACGCATAGAAATGATTCTTCTTCCCAGCACCCATCCCCCTGTCTCTTTTCCATCCCAGGGGAAGAGGATTTAACAAAATTGATTGTAGATTTAACAAAACATCTCAGAGATATTTGAAAGAAATGAAATACTGCAATAAACTACGAATAATTTGACCCTAAATTTTAAATCCAAAAATTCCATTCCATTCAATGTTGTGCGAAACGAAGGGGTCACGTGTTTTAAACCTGGCATTCTTTCGTGCAGAGGGATTATTATTTTCAAACTACTTCTTGTAGCAGGATTTGACCTGTAAATAAATGTAAATGCCAGTTAAGAACATGGTTCGGGAAAACGCACATTCAAAATACCCTGACATAACAAAGACACGGGAAGGCTAGCAACAGGGCCTGAAGTCTCCCCACACGTCCGTAGCCAGCTTAGCATCAGGCCTAAATTGCTACCCTGGTTCGTCCACCAGAGCAGAACCCGTGAGGCATTCAAATCCGCAACTTTACTTTGATGATTTGAAAAGGGTGAGAAACAAGCTGAACCAGTTCTAACGGAAGCAAACGGTATTTATTCTACTTCGCTAAAATCCGTTCTGCACCCAAGTGATTTTGAGATGAACTGAGGAGAATCCATCGTGTACCCAGGGGCAAGTTTCTTCCTTCCGTCCATTTCACATGTGGGGCCGTACAGAGGACACAGTACTTAGAGATGATGAGCCTGGTATGAAAAGCAAATGGAGAGAGAAATCTCAGCAGCTGGCAGCTTCGGTTAAGAAACCAAGAGCAATTCCATTGAACGTGCCCACTTTTCTAGACTCCACACAGAACATGAAGATGAACAAGACGCAGCCTAGCCCTCCAGGGGCCTACCGTCAAGTGGCAACATCAGACACATACATTGATAACTGAAATAAGACTTGGTGGTGACAAGCACCATTGGGAACATAGAGTGAGATATAAAAATGTGGGAGGGAGAAATGTCCGCCTGTTGGAAGGGTATGGGAAGGCTTCTTGGAGGAAGTGGGATTCTAGTGGGACCTTGAGGGACAGCTAGAATCGTGACAAGGCCAGGGTAGAAGCGGGGGGGGGGGGGGAGTGCTGTACCTGAAGGGACAAGGGAATGGCTTGAGCAAAAAAGCCAAGGAAGTCGGTCAAGGGCACGTGCTGCAAACACAGATGACGAGAGCAGAAGAGAGAGGAGACAGTCATGCAGTAGGCAGGAGGCCGCACGGGCCCATGAGAGCCAAACCTCATGCGTCTGTGCATGCCAGTGGGGGACAGCAAGGACTTCATTCTACACGCAACGATGAGCCATTAAAGATTTCAGAGAAGGCAGATGAGATCAGATCTCTGATTTAAAAGGCAACTCACGGCAATTTGAGTTACGTTCTTAAAATCCATATTCCTCAGAGAAAATTTTGCAAAACTCTCTTATCAGGGCAATGACTCTCTCCGTCACAACTGCCCTGAATGCTCAGACCCTCTCGCTCTGTCTGAAAAGCCTCTGTCTGAAAACAAGAGCTTGTTCTCCAAGTCAGTGCCTCCAAATGTTCATTCCGTATGGACTCTGGATGCCCTGTGTGGTATCACATCTGTCTGCCCAGCAACGAGCTGTGACATCATGGGTGAAGCCTGGAGTGTCCCCTGAGGGTTCACCAGTAAGCCCATGAGCTATGGCGGAATCAACTTCTACTTTCGTATAAACATCCATGGCAGTGAAGAGCAAAGGATAAAGTTTTCCATGGATAAGTAGCATCTATGTCCCTTGAACAGTTAATTTCAAGGTTATCTTATTCCACAATTTCTCTGGACTCGGAGAATCAGAGCTCAGAACCCTCCCTCTAGTACCATAACTAAAGGCTGAATTTCTAAGGAAAGTTCTTTCTTCCTCTACCCTTCATTTCCATGTGTTAACAGACCCAATTTACCTAGGGTGAGAGCTCCAATGCCTTAAGTCCCATAGGTTAAAAAGAGTTCAGTAAAGGGGCGCCTGGGTGGCTCAGTCGGTTGAGCGTCCGACTTCGGCTCACATCATGATCTCACGGTTTGTGAGTTCGAGCCCCACGTCGGGCTCTCTGCTGACAGCTCAGAGCCCGGAGCCTGCTTCAGATTCTGTGTCTCCCTCTCTCTCTGCCCCTTCCCTGCTCATACTCTGTTTCTCTCTGTCTCTCAAAAATGAATAAAAATGTTAAAAAAAATTTTTTTTTAAATAAAAAAAAAAAGAGTTCAGTGGTTATTTTTCCTTGTACGCATAGATGATGAATTAGATTAAGATCTAAGTTGAGCAGAACAGGTGAACAAAAATGGGGGGTGAAGCAGGCAAAGAGGTCAGACCCTACTGTGTCATACTATCAGCCCATTGCTTCCATTAACTACTCTCTATGGGGGTTCCCATCTCCGGGTGCTTCCACTGGATTCGGCAGTAAAAAGTGTGCACGTGGAGCCTCTTCTGGGGGTCCAGCCTCAGGAAATACAGTAACTAGTATCTCTGAAGCAAAGGAAGTTGTGGGAAGAAAGATATACGTATACACACACACACACACACACGCACGCACAAGAGAGAGAGAGAGAGAGACAGACGGAGAGGGAGAGCTGCGAAGAGAGGTTTCAACCTCTAGATACTTCTGCGGTGTTTCTCAGTGGAAATTAAAGACAGAAGCACCAAATGAACTCATTTACATCTCCTTAATAACCTTCCACTGGACCACACAGACAAGACTGACTGGCTGCCACAGCACCACGTCAGAACCCCCTCCACACCAACTTCTGAAAAACACCTCAGCTCCCTTCCTCAGCCTGTCTCCCCCAAGAGGCCAGAAGCTCAACAGGTTTGAGTCCAGAGCTCACAGGCAGGGGGAGGGGGGGCACTGGGAGGGAAGGGACCTCGGACCTGGTGGTATCTCTTCCCCAAACACTTCCCACCAAAGACAGCAGTCAGTCTTTTCAGACAAGAAACTGTCTTCTCTCTCTTGCAGATCACCCAGGCTCCCACATTCTGGCTCCTCACAGTTTACTGTGACCCCACCAAGAGGTGAAAGGGAAAGGGAGATCGGGGGAAACCCAGATTAGGTAAACTGTCAATTCTGACAAATATAATAAACTAATGAGGGGTGCCTGGGTGGCTTAGTTGGTTAAGCATCCTACTCTTCATTTCGCCTCAGGTCATGATCTCACACTTCGTAGGATCGAGCCCCGCCCTGGGCTCTGTGCTGACAGTGAGGAACCTACTGGGGATTGTCTGTCTCCCTCTCTCTCTGTCCCTCCCAGCTTGCTCATGCACATGCTCTCCCTCTCTCTCTCTCAAAATAAATAAACATTATAAAAAGAAAGAAAATAATGAGTCTAGAGCTGTGGTGTCCAAGGTGGAAACTAACAGCCTGCTGTGACTACACAAATTTCAATTTTCCAGGTTCACTGGCCACACACAGCCAGAGGCTATCACATGGGAATGCGCAGATTCAGAACACTCGCATCATGGCAGAAAGTTCTATTGGACAACGCTGATCTCCAGGCTGTCATGAAGGCATCTATCCGTACCTTGGATTAAGAATAAAACGTGTTGGCAATAATGTGAAAAGAGCACTAATCAGAGGAGTTAATCAGAGGCCCAGCTTTTACTTATCAAGAGTTTTGATGGCATCCGAGAATCACTTAGCAGCCCAATCTGTAATATCAGAATACTGAACCGGACAGGTGACCCCTAAAGCCTTACCGACAGATGAGGTGGTATAGATGCAACAAGAAGAACCCTGGATTCACAATAGTCGTGAGTCCCAGTGGCCGGTCACCTAATCTCTCCCGGCCTTGGCTTCCTCAGCTGCAGAATGGAGTTATCAATCATCTACCTCATACATCAAACAAGAGAATATATTTAAGACTGTCCCATTTGCTGCCGAAATTCCAAGCAGCTAGGTGTTACCTCACAAATTACAACATCCAGAGTGCCCGGTGTTTGAAGATTCCTATTTCTCTCCTTTATCCCTAGGAAGGATCTCCCTTAGCAAGTGCCCAGGCTGCGGCCCTTGTGTGTGTTTCCCACACCACATCCTTGCTCCCACCAGCAGCCCCTTTAGCAGAGCCACCAACACAACCACAAAGGGAAGAGCCAGTTATTTTAAAGTCACTCATAAAATGTGCCCATTGGAAAAAAAAAAATGACAGTTACAGAGACATCATTTATTGAAGCCCTGCTATATCCAGTATACTTCATTTGGGCTGTGGGAATTAGCTTAAAAAAAAAAAAGATGCAGGAATGAAACATACACATTTGGAAAAGCTTTAAAAATACTTAGGGATCCTTTATACACATCAGCAGGTGTAAATTAACGTAGGTTGAGTTTAATAAATACTTAAGACCAAAATGAGATATTGAGTAATAGAACAAGGAGAATCTGGTGGGTTCTTCAGCAAGGTTCCCTTCGGGAGTTCAAAACTGAGCCAGCTTTTGAAAGAGGTGACAGACACGGTTTGGCAAAGAGGAGAGAAGAAGGCATTCCAGGGAGGGAAATTGTAACACACCAAGACGTACGGGCAAGGACAAGAGGAGCTCAGACAAGTGAGCGCCCGGCCACTTGGAGGGACTCTCACAAAGGCCGTAGGCTGCCAGGGTGGGGGCCCAAGGCGACAGGGAGGTCAGGCCATAAAGGGCTTCATGGGCAAATTTCCTTTTGCTAATAAGTGGTAATGGAGAGCCACTGTGGATTCTTGAGCAGAGGAAAATAGTGTTTAATGAAGACCATTCCAGCAGCTGTGTGGAGGATGGCAGGGAGGAGGGGAGGCAGGGAAGCCAGCCAGAGCTCTGTACTGAGCAGGAGCCGCGGAAATGGAAATGAGGGTCGGAGGAAACAATGCAGAGAAAGAACTGGCAGAAATGGGTGTAGACAAACGGTGGGGGCTTTGGGAGAGACAGCCAGTGGGAACCAATGCCAGGGCTATGTCCCACTGGCAACAGTAGAAATGCTGGGAAAGGATGGCCATTTGAATGGAGAAGGGAGAGGAACACAAGGTCTTTTTCTCCACCGTTAACATTTTCCAATATGGAGAAAATATGATCGGGAAGTGTGTCCTGAAACACCACTGGAGATACAATCGGGAGGCGGGAAATGTAGATTCCAGAACCCCTGAAATCACTTTGTGACTGGAACCACGTGATGAAGTGAGCCTTCCAAAGGGTTGAGGACTGAGAAGAAGGACAGAAATGGACACGAGATTACACCTTGAGAAAACGGTGGCCGTTGCTGGGGTCAAGATGTAGAATACTACTTCTCGGCCTTCACACTACTGAGGTTTGGGCTGGGTGACCGTCACCAGGGGCTGTCCTGGGCACCGGAGGTCAATGGAGCAGCATCACTGGCCTTTACCCACTAAATGACAGCGGTCTCCATTTCCCCTAGTCATGTCTCAAAAATGTCTCCAGACACTGCCAAATGCTGCCTGAGAAGCAAAATGATCCCCAACTGAGAACCACTAATAGAGGTAATAATAATATAATAATAGAGGTAATAATAATATCTAACATGTATTTGCTGAGCACTCACAATGTATCAGGCACTGTTCTAAGTACTTTGCAGCTATTAATTTATTCAAACCTCAAAACAGCATTCTGAAACAGTTACATTATCTCCATTTATACAAATAAGGAAACCAGGACGCAGGTATGTGGTTTTTCAAAGGTCTCACCACTAGGAACTGACCTCAGGCACTTTGGCTCCAAGGTCCATGATTTTTACCACAAGGCTCTACTGCCTTTCTGTGGAAAGGACGAATCATATGCAAAGCGCTCTGCAGACAGATTCCATAGGATCCATCAGGGATTGGGGAAAGGGGCTTACGGAGATGTACAAGATCCTTTCAAGGCCAGGCCTGAGACACTGAGAAAATGCTAGCACTAGGCAAGAAACAGGGACCTCAGAAAGATGGGTTCGGTTGAGGAAAAAAATGGAATTCTATTTTGAATAAATAAAGGTTTTAAGGCAACCACTGAAAGCAGCAGTGAAGGGTCAGTAGTAAGACAGATTTTCATGATGTCAGGAAAGGTGGGGGCCTTGAGTGTAACAACAAAACTCCAGACAGAAGGATGGACTGGGTCAGAGAACAAGGCTGTCCAAGTTGTGAAAAGATGCAAAGGTCCCTCTGAAGTTTCCAGCAAATAGTAGATAAGCATGAATGTTTATGCCAAAAAGAGAATGATTATGGACACTTACACCAGAGTGTTGGGGAGCCTGGGTGGCTCAGTCGGCTAAGCATCCGACTTCAGCTCAGGTCATGATCTCACAGTTCATGGGTTCAAGCCCCATGCTGGGCTCTGTGCTGACAGCTCAGAGCCTGGAGCCTGCTTCAGATTCTGTTTCTCCCTATATCTCTCCTGCTTGTGCTTGGTGTCTCTCTCTCTCTCTCTCTCTCTCTCTCTCTCTCTCTCTCAAAAGTAAAATAAAACATTCAAAAAAATCACCAGATAGTGTTGATTTTCTCAGCCAAGTGTGATGAGCCCATCTACTGTAGGCAGGAGTATGGAGGAGAGAATGCTCAGGGAGGTGATGTTTTAAGAACTAGATGAGCATGTGATTCTGGGGCTCATGAGAAAAGGCTAGGCACCCCATCTTTCAGTGATGATGGAGTCCTGTAAGAAGGACTCTGAAGCAGGCCAGGTGGACTCACTCTGGGACTTCCTTCAACTGCCCTCAATAGCATGAGTGACAGGACAGCAAAAGCAAATATGACTACAAGTCGATGGCTCAGTAACAGAGAAATCAGAGTGTGATGAAACATGAAGCGGAAGAACGGGCAAGGAAGGAAGCAACAAGGGATTCCACACGGACAAGTCAAGGGTCAGTGATCCAAGTGAAGTAGAGGAAGCAAAGCCTGAAGGTCATGAGATGGGTGAACACCCAGGTCTTTGGGGGACAGGGTAAGAAAGACACTGTGAGTTAGGGAAGGAACGTTGCTAGAGATCTGAACAGAGGTCCAACGTGGATGATCCACCTTAGCCAATAAGTGGTTGATGTGCAATGGTAATGGGCAAGAATCCATGAATCCAACATACACAGTCTTTAGTGTAAATTTTGAAATAGCAGAAAATGGAATAGAGAGTGAAACTGTTGACTATGTTAACTGAGCAGCTAAATAAACACTTGCTTTATTAAAATTAGAGAAAGTTCTTTCCCTCTGGGCAATCTCAACAATCCACTTACAATGAAAAATCTGAGAATGGTTATTTCCACAGCACGAGGAGCTGTATGCATAAAATTACAAGGTTAAGAACACTTATTTAATCAATCTACCATGCCTTCTAAAACATGGGTCCATTGGACTGGTAGACAAGAATAGGAAATCGGGACTGTCTTCCTCCCTTAGAGTGGATGTGGCAAGCAGAACAGGGAGGTGAAGCGTAACGATGCACATACGAGACAAAGGAGCAGGTGTGGGAGAAGTGGGGCAGAATGTCTGGAATAGCAATTCTCAAGCCTGGCTGTACATTAGAACCACCTGGGCATCATTTCAAACATACTGGTGCCCGAGTAGGAAGTCAGGATCGGTGCCCTTGTGAACATTCTCTAATGTTTCTTGTATCCCGAGATGGAATAATGTCTCATTCATGCTCTCATATTCTCTTTCTCTGTCTGTCTCTCTCTCTCTCTCTTACACACACACACACACACACACACACACACACATACACACACACATGCACGCATGCACGCACGCACACGTGCACTAAGCTGGCTCTTCCACAGCAAAGCAGCGGGGAGCACGGCTTTACTTGGCAGCAGCCTCGCCCGCCAGCTGCATCTGGGCTGGAGCCCAACTGCACCGAGGAACCAGGCAGGAGCAAAGGGAGGCTCTTCTTGCCTCCACACCCGCCTCATTCCCACCCAGTTCCGACACCAGAGGGAGACGGGGACCCACTGCTTTGAATATATACCATCCCTTCTCTAATGGAAACAAAAGGGTTTCACAGAAGCCGATATCCCGCCAGCCTGCAGTTATTAAACTCAGATCTCAGCAAACCGCATTCATTATGTGTGAAAGTAACCCTGAACTGCCTATGCTACTGGTCGGCACCATGGTACAAATAACCTAAAACCAAGAAAAATTCAAAATTGATTTCTCTTTGCCATTTGAATGCTTGACATTCTGTAAACTCAGAGGGCTCAATTCCTTCCCAAAATGTCTGTTTGCTACCATTTAGAGGAGGGAGTAAGACAAAGAAACGTACACAGAGCAAGTTACAGACAGCGCGTATCTGCGCAGCAGCGTCCTGGACGATCATAGTGACTGTGACACCCAAGTAAGCCCAGGGAGGGGCTGGCAGGCAGGCGGGCTGGCTGACCTCCATAAAGAGGTCGTAAACACTCCCCGGAGTCCAGACAGTACTTCCCAGGGTGGCAGAACAGCTGTCGCTTTCTGACTCTCCTCCGGAAGTGTGCCAAAGCTGCTGCTGACTCCGTCCTCCTCATGGGCCAGGCTGGGAGGGTGGCTCAGGCTGGGGCGGCAGTGGGGACCGCCCCTCTCTCGGGACTACAGTCAGAGAGGCACTCTGCACTAGACCCGTCCCCACTGGCCAAGAGGTGGAAATCACCTTATGGCCCACTCCCCCTCTACCCCTTCCTTTCTTCGACCCCTTCCTCTTCCACTTGGCTCCCTCCCTGTCTTCTTTCTCCTCAACACCCTAGGTAGAGAAAAAGCCAAAGGACTTGGCTGAAGTCGATGTTCTGGTTATGGAGCTTTCCTCTCTTTCCTTTCATCAATCTTTTTTCTCTCTCTCCTTCTTTCCTTGTTACTGCCATTGTCTCTAATAACTCAAGGATCTCAGCCCCCAGCTCTCCCCAAATTGCCCCCCTAGACATACCCAATTTAAAGACTTATTTCAAAATATTCCCCATTCCCTGGGGCACTAGATTTCATACTCCTCACTCTGTCTCCCTCACAAGCAGAAACAAACAGGTTGGGCTTCTATATTTCTTCTCTTTGCACTACAGCCAAAGAGAAGGGCTGTTGAGAAATTGGGGTAGACACCTGGGTGGGAAAAACAGAAAATGGAAAGGTGAGCAGGGATCATCCCTCTTTCTCCTGCCCTACTGAGAACTCACCAGCATGGCTCATGGGATATGGATGGGAGAGGTACAGTGCTAAGTTCTGGGCACTTTATATACCTTATCTCAACTAACCTTCACGTAACCTGCACTTTACAGAAGAGGGAGGCTGACGGCGGCAAGCAGCAAATTGGGATTCTGAACCCAAGTCCCCTGGACATCAAAGACCTGGCTCTGGAGTCCCAGGGGCTGCTTCTCTGAGCAGTGCTCATGGGGTTTCAGCCCAACTCTGGATCTACACTATTCACAATCTAGGTTTGCCTTGGTTTAAAAGCCACAGCAGCACCAACCCAGAAATGCTGAGGATACTGGTAACGAGGCATCCAGGAAAGGGACTACCTGACATTCGGGAAAAAAACAGAAACAAAGCTCCAATTGTAAGAACGGTAAGAAGGGAACCTAAAAAGGTTATCTCCACTGAATGTCAACCATGTTGAGAGGTGAGGGGGATACCATCAGAAATCAAGAAATCAGCACTCTGGAGTCCCAAAGGAGAGTTCATCTTTGGCTAGAATTTGTTCTCAGGGCCTTAGACCAGAGTCAAGGAGGCAGCTGGGGTAGATCAGGAGAGGGCTATCACAGTGGGACAGTAAAGAAGCTGGTGTTCCTTTATGCCAGTTTCATCTGAATTCCATTCATGCCTTCCAAAGCACTTCAACCCAATTCCCAAGTGGCTGCGCTGGCTCGCTCATATCTGAGCCAGACAGCCCGCGTTCGTACATCACTTGGTTTAGACCACTTTAAGGATACTTCAGTTCTGCCTCCTTCTCCAGCCATATTTGCCCAAGTCTCAGTTCCTGGTATGTCAGCTTGTAGAGGACAGGCATTATGCCCGACTCCACAGCAAAAAAAGAAAATAAGAGCCCAGTGCCCTGCACCCGCCTCCATAAACATCCTGCAAATAAACCCATGAGGCTGGTTAATCCGGGAAGAACAAAGGAGCTGGGGTCTCGAAGACAATTCTCCCCCATGGTCCCCACCTTCCAGAGACAAATAATTGGAGGAAAATCTGCCAGGGCGGGCCCTGGACACATGATCTAGAGCAAGGGTTCTTAACCTGGCATCCATGGATGCACCTCAGGGATCCCAAACCCCCTAATACTTTGTGGGGAACCGTGGGACCATTTACAAAAGGTGGGTTTTTCTGGGAAGAGGGTCCAGAGCACGCATTTTAGGAATCGCCGATCCCGCGCAATGTGTGGACTGGCAGGGGAAGGCGAGGCAAAGACACAGCAGAGAACTGGCTCGCATCGTGGCCCGCAGAGCCCAGCCTCAAAGTCAATCCTGACACAACACCTCCTCACTGCTCAGCCAGGATCACATTGCTTCATCCCTTCGGACACGAAAGGCAGGCATAACACTTCACTGTCCCCACCTGAACCCCAGTGCCCCCCAGCTGGGAACAACCCACACTTGGACGGCACGACCTCTGCTGCCAGCCCCTGCCCAGGAGGCTCCACTAAGCACCGCCTACTTAGCCCACCCCAGTTTCCGGGTTTAAAAACTAGACTCTCAGGGGAAGTGAGATCTAAAACTTTCATTACTTTTTCTTAATTACATATAGCAGTTTCCTACAGCCTTCCAAGCCTATCCTTCTCATAAAACCACAGATCTGATAGGGTTTGTTCCCTAAAAAGCCATCTTGGTGGTTACTGTGCCCTTGTCTTTTCAAGGTTTGGGTTACTGACTTTTCGGTTCAGTGTTTTTTTCCAATTTAACAATTATGCTTCTTCATTTATAAATTTCCAGCCATCATATCTTTCTTTAAAAGGTTTTAAGCTGGCCCTCAGGTATCTTTCCAATCCTCTATGATTTTCTCAAATGGCGGCCTTTGGCCCTGCAGTGACCATTTGTTAAAGGCATTTTAGACTCTGTCATTAAGGCTCAAGGCTATTTATTACACTCTTAATGGATGTTTTAAAATCCTCTCCAACTTCAACTGGGTTTTGTGTTCCCTAACCTATGCGAAAACCCAGATCATATACACATGTACCCACACACACCCACAAACACACGGGTGTGTGTGGCTATATTAGTAACCAGTTCCCTATTGTATCTCTAAGAAAGTAAGACTACACCTCCTGTCCTTATGCAGACGACTTCTACCCCCTTCCATTTATCTAATTCCTGATAGAAGTAAAGCTCTTGCTTTTGTTTCCCACCTCATCTTTTCCGAACATGAACACAATGTGCTGTATCGCAGAAATTCTGGAAAGTGCAGAGAAATATAAAGAGGTGAAATAATAATTTTCATGCCCCAAACCCTTCTATTTTTGCACCAGAGGTAACCTTATCTTTTCAGGGAACATCTTCCCCTGCCCATCAAAGTCATTGTTTTCTTTTTAGAATAAATTCTTTGTTTAACCAATTAAACTTCCTTCAAGATTTCTCAAGGTAACATGCTGCCCTCGAGGGCTCTCTCGAGGCAGAGGCAAGAGAAGAAAGAGCCCTAGATTTGGAATTTAGAAAAGCTGAGACCAAGTTCCAGCTCGTCTTCTTGACTGACTGTACCATTTTGGACAATGACTAGAGCACTTCATACCTCAATTTCTTCATCTGTAAAATGGAGAGAATAGTTCCTGCCCAGAATTCCTCCTAGTGGGTTCTTGGGAAGATCAAAAAATGTGTTGGGAAGAAAACCTCTGAGAAGGCCCTTAGTAAACTCTAAAGTACTCCAGAAATGCAAACGATTGCCATTATTGTGGCCAAGGTGGTTTATGTCTGCCTGGGTTACCTTCTTTCTTTGAAAGAATTCCTGTCTTTCTTAAGATTTACATTTGGCTGTTTGCATGCTTCCTTACAGCTTTGCATTTTATCCTAGGTTGGATCACTTCATGGCCACTTTGCCCAAGGCTCACTTCAATCCTTAAATCCTGGATTAACTGGTGCCTGTTGGTGGGTCTCTTCTGCACTTTTTGCACTACGAATTCATGTTCTCTTGACATTCTAGGAACGTGTCAGCTCACGGCCATACCTTCTTCTCTTGCCAGTTATGATTTGATGAAATACTCAAAGAAGGCAACGCCAGCGTTGCTCTGGAAGCCTTAATTCAGACACAACTGCCTCATGCATGACACCCTACTACCCAAACTGGTTCTAACTTGGTTGGGGCCAGGAGCCATCAACTTACTGCATGCTTACACTGGGACAAGGACTGTTCACAACGAAATAAAATAACGAACTTCATCCTCACGGTAACTGAAAGGCCGGGATCATTAACACCTCATCTTAGAGACAAAGAATCTGGGAGTAGAGAGAACTGAAGACTTTTGCCCACTAAACTAATGGGGCAGAACAGAAACCCTGACTGTCTGACTCCTGAGTTCTTGGTCTCTCTCAGTGTTTTCAACACGTGCCACCATAGTAGAGTGCAGCAAGAATGCACACAAAGGCATGCCACGTACACCAGGAGCACCACCCCCAGCACCTCCAAACGTGCCACTGGAGGAGCTGGTAGCCAAGAAAACATAAGAAACCAAAAGGAAACAGCCAGCAGTCGAGAAGCACAAGTTCTGGAAATAACAACCCACTTCATGCAAAACTCCACAGTAATTACACGGATCCCATGCCCCTGCATTTCTGGAAGGCCTGGGTGCGTCCCATATTTAATTAGCACATCAGAAGAATGAGGTCCACAAATATTCATACAGCTCCAAGTCCTAACAGCTCTTCGAATTCTGCTGTGCACTCTCTTCTCTTCCTTCCCCCGTCCTCATTACGTAAAACCAGACACACACTACGTTTCTTCTAAGTCCCTGATCGTTCAAATCAACCATAAAAATTTACTACAAAGCTGCAGGGCATAAAGCTTCAGAATGTGAGCTTAAGCCAGACAGCTGGGTTCAAATCCCAGCTCGGCCACTTGAGCTAAGCAAGTTTCAGCTTCTCCATGCCTTAGAATCCTCCTGCATAAAATGTAGGTAATAATTTTACCTACTTTCTAGGGTAGCTGGAAGGGTTGAATTCATAAATGTGTGTAAAGCACCGAGCACAGGGCCTGTAGGCCCTCACACCATGTCAGCAGCTGTTTATTACGTGGCCACCATAGGCCAGCATTCTGCTGGGCATGCAGAGGGTCCAGAGTAGAGGCTGGTTCCACCCTGGAGAAATTCACATCAAAGGTGGGTGGGATAGAGACACAGCAGGGGTCCTCTCAAACTGGGGAACCACGGGGGCCATGAAGAGAGCAGGGCCTCCAGCCTGAGGGGACCAGGAAAACCCAGAGCAGAGGATCCCTGAACTGACTCGTGAAGGCAGAACGGGACTGAGAGGCAGGTGAGGTGAGGTGGGGAGGGCACTGCAGAGAGAGAGGCAAGAGCAGAGGCCTGAGCATAAAACGGCCTTTCATTTGTCATTGGCTTGGTCACCATCTCCGTCTCTACTCTTCTTGGATCACGTGAATATAAAAGATAAGCCTGGAAAAAAATAGTTCTATACGCAGAGCTAGAAAGATTAGTCTCGTTCTCCGTTCTGACAAGTTTTTATCTCGTTTCCTAGGTAAACACTGTGACAGAGACCTGAGGAGATACAGACCAAAGATTACAAACCACAGGTCACAACGCCTTGGTGCCACTCCGCATTCAGAACACGGGTGACTTTGCCACCGCGTGCCTGTCTTCTCCAACAAATATTTTCTATTCCCTTGCCTATGGGGAGGGGATTACCGCACTAAAGGCCACAGGAAAGCTGTTGTCCTGAGCAGGATGGAGTTAATAATATTGTACGGGTGTATGTATGTATATTAAATTTATGGTTTAAGGGGATTCTTTACGCTTCCTCATGTGATCCACAATACAATAACTGTCTCCCCTAAAAACCTCATTTTGCAAATGAGGAAGGAAGCTCAGCAAGGTTATGTAACCTGCCTGAATCACACAGAGCTGAGGTGAGGTCGGGAAGAGGCCTGGTTTCCTGGCCCGTTGGCCACTGTTTCTCTTTTAATACCGCTGTACTTGAAGTCACTGAAAAGTAGTTTAAAAATATGCACGTGGCAGAGCGAAGGTACCAGAACTCTTTGTGGCACCAAGAGATGGTGTCTTTCCTTAAATGGAAAAATAGAGACAGGGAATTTAACCTTTATAGTATATGTTGACACATAAACCGCTCTCTGTGTCAAATGTTAATGCAGGTAGTTGAAACAACACTAGGTTCCTCAGACTCCTTTTGGAATGAGGTAAGTCTACCTCATAAAACAATAGCCATGATTCCATTAATAATCAAAACCCAATAACAAAGCAGTATTCTTTTAAAAAAAGAATTAAAAAAAGAATTTAAAAAAATTTTTTAATGTTTATTTGTGTTTAGAGAGAGAGAGACAGAGTGTGCATGGGGTAGGGGAAGAGAGAGGGAGACACAGAATCCGAAGCAGGCTCCGCTCCAGGCTCTGAGTTGTCAGCACAGAGCCCAACACGAAGCTCGAACTCATGAACCATGAGATCATGACCTGAGCCGAAGTCGGAAGCTTAACCAACTGAGCCACCCAGGTGCCCCCAAAGCATTCTTGACTGCCATTCTCTTACTCTAACCATCTGTATCCACCCAAAGTAGTAGTTGAAAAGAAACAGGTACAAGAAAATGAACAATTTTCAAAACGTCCACAATCAAATGAGTAGGAAAGGACCGTTTCCTCTTAATGGGAGAAGAGTTCAAGTTTGGAGGTGAAGTGTATCTAAAGAATGGCAGGCCCAAGCTAAGAACATGGTGCCCAAGCTTCAATCAACATGCGAAATGAAAGAGATGCTGATTTCCAGTGCCATGGATTTCTCCCCTTTGTCTTTACTGAATTACATTAAGGTCTAGAAATTGGCCATAGGGATCCATTTTTTCATTTGACGACAACTTTGCTTTTTGCCAAAAGCAAAACGCAAAGAGAAGTGATCTGAAAGAAGTCACTTCAGCTGAAGTTTCAAAGTACATGCTACTTACAGGTTCCTCTACATACAACATGAAGCCTTATGTTCTTTTACAGGGAGGCAGCTCTTTATAATTTAAAGAGAGAAGGCTTAGAAACAAGGATGTAGCTGGAAGCCTGGCTTGCTGCTCACAGCTGTGTGACCTTGAATTCTTTAATCCTCACTCTGTTCACCTGAGAAGATGATGTCAGCCTTATGGTAAGGATTAAATGTGATAACATATGTTAACATAATCCTGGATATCATGGGCACATTACAAACATCTATTGCCCTAATTCAAGGCCCAATTTCAACAGAAGATTGTCTTGAGCAAAGGCAAGACAATTCCTTTTGGGTAACTATTATATTTGGACTGACAGGAGTAATTCTCAGCAGGTTCATCCCACCGTTTATCTCTAAAATGATCTAAAAAAACTCTGGCTAATTCCAGGACCTTATTGCACCTCTCCCCAACCTCTGTCTCAGTTGCACAAATGCAGATTTATCAACAAACTAGATTCTCCACCATGGTGACTGAAAGATCGTTCATACATTTCAGAGCTAACCTTGAATTTTATGTTGAAATCAAAGCATCTTTGTAAATAGTGCAGAAGAGAAAGGAGAGATTGAGAAGGTGAATAACCATGGTCCTATTCATTCCACAAAGCCCAGTGCAGTGAAGGTGACTGGGGGATAGAGATGAAAAAGCCCCCAAGGGATTTGTCCCAAAAGCCAGCGTAAGAAAAATGCTACAAACAAAGGGAGAATAAAAATAGTATGAGAACCAACAACTTGGGAGAGCTTATTTCTAGCTGGTAAGATCAAGCAAGACATCATGGGTGAACCAGCCATTGAGATGGACTTGAGGAATGGACAGGATTGACACGGAATTTGGAGGAAAGGAGAAAAGCATAATCAGCGATGAGTAAGAGCTTTTTGAAAAAATACCCCTTATTGAACACAATGTAAAATAAAGATCAAAGAGGTGAGACACTAAGAAACGGGCGTATTTTCATTCTATCGGCCTAGAGTTAGCATGAAAAGATACTCTCAACCATTCAACTCGGGTAGAATTCACCCAAAGCATCAAGACATGCTTGGATGGCAAAGAAATGGAAACATTAAAGGCATAAATATGTCAACTTTATCCTCAATACACATTCATTTTCATCATCATCTTTATCGACAAGTAGCATTTTTCTGAGCACTGCCCAAGTGCAGAAAGCATTCTGCTAAGCACTGAGGACATAAAGTGACATAAGGCATGAATCTTGTTCTCATAGAAAACTGACAAATTAATCAACAAATGAAAGTGATTTCTCTTCATATGGAGGCTCGAAGAAAATCCATTCAGTGTTTTTTCTCCAAAAATCCAAGGGATCAACATTATCCTACCCAAGAAAGACTTTCTACATCTGAGCACCCATAGGTAGCACCCAGGGGAGGATTTCTTCTGTAGTCCTTCTTCCTATGTGAGCTGAAGGAAAAACCAGGACACAGACATAAAGAGAACCAGGTAAGGACTGAAATTGTTCCCTTTCCCCCTTTAAGCCCAGAAATGGTCTCGGAATTTCTAACAAGGTGATAGAAAGGAGAGCCATAAACCCTGAAGATACCAATTCTGGCTCCTGATGAAGCTGACCAGCAAAACAAATATAAGGGAAAAGGCTACAGTGTCTTAATGATTTGGATGCTTTGCTTACACACAGCCAACAAAGGTTGATCTAAAAATTCAGATCGGTGTGCACACTTCTTGGGTCTCTCCTAAACACTTAGTGCCTCACTCCTCAGCACATCCCACCAAACCCCAGTGACAGTCCAAGCCACACTCATGACCTTTCTCTCCAATCTCTGATCACTATTAGCTGATGTTCAAAAAAAAAAAAAAGAACCAGGGTTTTTACTCTCTTATGGTTTGTCTTTTTTTTTATTATTTTTTTTTAACATTTATTCATTTTTGAGAGACAGAGAGAGAGTGTGAGCGGGGGAGGGACAGAGAGAGAGGGAGACACAGAATCCGAAGCGGGCTCCAGGCTCCGAGCTGTCAGCACAGAGCCCGATGCGGGACTCAAACTCACAAACAAACCATGAGATCATGACCTGAGCCGAAGTCGGACGCTTAACCGACTGAGCCACCCAGGCGCCCTGTTACGGTTTGCCTTTTTAAAGGAGCACAGATTCATAAATCTGCTCTTTTCTTACCTCTACATTTAGGTTCACATTTATTTTTAAATGGGCAGGGAGGGAGCCAAAAAGGAAGGATGTGAGAAAACTATTAACTCAGCTGGCCTAATAATCAGTGATTAAAGTTACAGTCAGAGAAGAACGGAGCACAATACCTCCTACCCTCTTCCTCCTCTTCATGCCCTTAATATTCTACTTCAGGCACTGAGAGGGAGGGTAACGTGGCTAGTGAATTCCAACCAGCACTAAGATAATTGTACCATTCACACCCCTCACCAGTCAATCAGGGTCTGCTCATCCAGCCTCATTTATTAATAGTTTCCCTACACTTACACTGTTATAAAGGAATGCAATGAGGCTTTCTCTCTGAAACAAGAAATGGGGCACTGTCAATAAAGACTAAGTGGAAGGAACGATGTTTGCAGAACCAGGGGCCGTGCACCTTATTTCACAGCCACCCCTGTTTCAAGGGTGTCGAGGAAAGCAGCTCCTTGACTTCTCTAACTTTCCACGCCAGGCCTATGTCAACGTTGAGAGCGCTCGGGAATAAGCACAGCCCTGCTCCTAATTCAACACCAGTTCCACCCCTTGTATGCACTCTGCGCACTAAGTCCCCTCGTATTCCAACCACTTCCTGGGCCTCTGGCTCAGGGACCCTCTGCCCGTCACGTAACTGTTTTTAACAGCGATAGGGTCTCACTCTACCTGCTAAAACGCTAGGACCGCAGGACATTTAGAGAGACCAGGTGCCTTGTCAATCACCTTGCCCCCTGGTTCACAAGCATGGCCGCACATTAGAATCCCCCCTGGGGCATATTTTTAAATGACCTCTGCTTGAATCCCTTGTGGAGAGATTTAATTTAACTGTTTGGAGTACAGCCTGGGCACGGACATCACTGTTGTTATGCTGTTGTTGGGTTTTTTATATTTCTCTTCGTTGAAGCTCTCCGGGTGCCTTTATTATTGAGTTGGGATTAAGGAGCACTGCATAGCCTGTCTCACAGATTCAGAAATGGGAAAATCAAGACCCAGAGGCAATGGCCCGCACACAGTCACCGAGTGCAACAACACGCACAAAAAGAGAAAGAAGCTTCTGACTCTCAAGACCACCACTGCCTCCACCACCATGTAGACAGCGACTGGATACCCTGCAAAAACTGAACATTTCTAAAGACACATCAAGAAGCACCGTGAAGGGCTCTGAAGATGTGTGGATGAGCAAATGCCCAACACTGGCTGACTTAACAGACATGCATTCCAGAGGGGCCAGTGGGGCAGGGCAGTGAACGGGAAAGCAGTGAGAAGAGAGTCAGTGGACGTGGCCCTCCCCCACGGCTGTGTCTTTAAACTTTGGAGCTATTTGCACAGCTTTAAAATGGTGGTTGTAGAGGTCAGATCATCTTCAAGGTATTAATATTAGTATTAGAATTAAGTCTTGTTAGTATTAACATTCTTGTCCCATGTCTCTCTCTCTCTCTCTCTCTCTCTCTGTCTCTCTCTCTCTCTCTCTCACACACACACACACACACACACACAAACATACACATTACTGTACCTAAACTGCACTGATACATTTAATGCATTTAAGATTATTTTTTACTATTGTATTTGGTAGGTAAGTCACTATACACGTATGCCCACACACACACAAGTCAGGCGTGTACGGGTGCATGTGGTGTGCACATATTGGGATGCACACGGAACACAATGATTTCTAACCCAAAGACACCAGCAACTGTGGAAGCTGAGTGACCAGACTGCTTCAGAACACGCACGCGTTTTTCACAGAGGACAATCAGCTTTTGAGAAAAGGATCAAAGACATCACCTCAGCTTTGGGTTTCTTCTGAGCCTCTCTTCTCCCCTCCCTTGACAACGCAGTGCTCTTATCCCACCGTCGGTTTTAAGTCCCACTTCTCAGAAAGAAACAGGATCTCTGATTTCCTAAGAAATTCTAACCAGCGGAAGCCCTGGCAGGGTCCATATAAAGATTAAACTGGACATTTCTTTCTACAGAAGGAAATGCACGGTCTTGGTGAGGCGGTGAACAAAAAGACACGGAGCGTGGCGTGTGTAGAGCATTGTCTGGTTTTCAGGAATCAAGTGAGTTAATTAGTCAAAACCTTAAATTATCCTAATCTAGGAAGCTCTCTTCTTCGGACGTCCCCCTCCCTGTAGGGCTGGACTCCAGGCAGGGTCAAAACCTGTCCTTCCGTTGCCTTCCACGTCTGCCACTCCCGCAGGCCCAGCCTGGCTCCCTCCCCTCTCCCCTCTCCTGTCCCTCTGGTCACACAGCCTCCGCTGCCCAGCCCCTCAAGTTGCCCTGGAACATTAGTCCCTTAAGTCAGCCCGTGGTGCCATTTGTTCATCCACACACCTTCAGACTCACACTGCTCTCTTTATACGGAGTGGATCTTAGGGTTACGGGAGGGGTGGTGGGAGGGGGGATGGGCTAAATGGGTAAGGGGCACTAAGAAATCTACTCCTGAAATCGTTGTTGCACTATACGCTAATTTGGATGTAAATTTAAAAAAAATAAAAAATAAAACAAGTTAATAAAAAAAAAGGCTTCAAGCTGAGCTTCGGCTTCTTTTGCTAATAAAATGAGTATGAACCACAAGACACAGAAGACTGGTGGAAGTGGGGGAGGGGCAAAGGGCAGAAGGACAGGCAGCAGAAAAAGATGCAAATACAATTCAGGGTAACGTGCATCTCAAATCCATCCTCCCCTCTTAAGCACCCCTGCTACAGGTCCCTCAAGTGGTGGCTGAAAGTGCCTTCGCGTCACTTCCACGCCTGGGCATCTCCATGAAGAATGCTTCTAAAACACCAGGCCACCTAAAAAGGCTACCAAAAAGCATGCGGTAAATTCCCTGGCAATAACTGAGCCCCTTGTCCATCACTCCCCTTTGCCATTAAAGAAAGCAGCTAGCGTCTGAGTGGCGTGGCAACTCTCTACCTCTCTACTTTAGAAACACATGGGGCTAGGCTGGTCCTTCATTTCGAGTAGCTTGGCCTGGGCTAGGATCCAGCTCTCTCCTTGGCTACAAACCAAATAACAGCTGTCCCTTTCTTTATAATGGCCATCAACAAAGTTAGTTGCAATCCAGTGGCCTGACATGAAAATGGTATCATTTGCTCCAAAGGCAAGCCTAATAAACAGGGCTAGGATTCATTAACTGTAGAATCACTAAAGCAGAAATTAGAGCCTCTGGCCTTTCCTTTTAAGAAGTCCCTGACTTTATTCTCTGGCCTCATCGTTTGGAGTCTGAAATTCCTAATCAATGAACCAGCACATTCCTGTGTTGCTCTTCTCCCCAAGTTCAGGGACGCAAGGAGGAGCAGAAGGCTTAGGGCTTTTATACCAATTTACCTCTCCATCTGCTCTCCATCCTCCTACAATGGCCATTCTCTCCTTCTCTTACATTTTATTTTTAAAAATAAAAGGGGCGCCTGGGTGGCGCAGTCGGTTAAGCGTCCGACTTCAGCCAGGTCACGATCTCGCGGTCCGTGAGTTCGAGCCCCGTGTCGAGCTCTGTGCTGACAGCTCGGGGCCTGGAGCCTGTTTCCGATTCTGTGTCTCCCTCTCTCTCTGCCCCTCCCCCGTTCATGCTCTGTCTCTCTCTGTCCCAAAAATAAATGAAAAACGTTGAAAAAAAAAATTTAAAAATAAAAACACAGTTTGAATGTCGACACCTCACTTTCCCAGGCTTCCTTCCTTCTAGATCTTACCTAAGTATATGATGATCTCTTTACACATGTCTCTCCCATTCAATCATAAACTACTGAAAGGTACAAACCAGAGCTAATTTTTTCCTATAACACAGTTTTTGACAAATACTGGTTCTTAACAAATGTTTGTTGGATAACTGAGTAGAGCAAATGACATAAAAATAGATGCAGTTAAAAGAAGAGTGTGTGAAAGAAAAGAGACGAGGAGACATTAGTAAGTAGATAAACACTATCTAGAGGAGAAGAACATAAAAAGAAAGAGAAGAATCAATTATAAGAAGGGCCAGAATAAGAATACACAGAGAATGAAAGGGGAAGAAGCAAAAAGATGCACATAAAAGACGGTGAAGAGTGACCGAAGAGGGGAGATGGGTGAACTTGGATACACGGATTGCTCTTGGATCTTTTCTTCTTTAAGAACAAAGCAGAAATTCTAAAAGTTCCAAGAAGAGAATACATATGTGGAGCCGCCAGTGTTAACCATGATGTAGAATTAGGTTCAGGAATGAGACAGACCCCGGATGCATGGCCCGGGCAACTGTGGCATCACTGGAGAGTGTTAGGAGTGTGAAATCTCAAGCCCCACCCCAGACCTAGTGAATCAGAACGTATGCTTCAACAAGATCCCCAGGTGATTCCTATAAACAAAAAAGTTTGAGACGTGCTGATGTAGACATCTGACATCCACAGGTAACCCCAATGGTGTGGTGCACAAAGCATTGCCAGTAAGCAGCTACACAACCTTGAGCAAATCACTTCATGTCTCTGGATTTCCCTTTCTTCACTTGGGAAATGAGAAGGTCAGAGCAAATGCATTCTGAACAGTCGCAGAGCTCTGATCTTCTTGATCTCATCCAATAGCATAACTTCAAATCGTTCCTATACCCACCAGAACAAACAACAAACAGCATTATTTACTAATTAATATTTCACTTCCTCTCTCCACGCATTCACTTGGTATTTTTTCAAGTATTGTTATGTGCCAGGCACCGTGTTAAGAACAAATGTGTTAAGAACAAACATCCCTCCCTGTCCTCAAGGAGCTCACAAACTTGTCAGGGAAACAAAGCATCGAAACAAAATTGGGATAAAGCGTGCTGATCATCATGAACGAGCACTGGCGATGCACAGAAGGCAGGGCAAACATTCTGCTTGGGGCAGTCACGGAGGATTTCAACAAAGGGCCAACATATGGATTACGTCCCTTTCCTGCCAGCCTCAGCTGCAAGCACTAAAAAGTGAAGAGACAAAAATAAGGTGGTTGGAGAGCGTCAAGGAACCGACCAAAGGCTCCTGAACACTCCTCTCTGGGTTCACAAAATGCCAAGACCACCGCACAAGAGATTTTGTGTAGTGGCCGCAGATAACGCCATCCATAGCCACAGGTGCCCCCTAGAAACCCACCTCCTCTGACTTACGCCTTTTCCCTCGTTCCGACTACATTTGGTTCTTCTAGCATCTGCGTCCCTCTGAAAGGCAGTATCAATTCAACCACTAATGTACTCTCCCTAGAGACTTCTTCTGTGGTTTCAAAGAGGGGATGCACTTTAATAAATGTGAACAATTCATTAGACCAGCAACTCCTTTGATCTCTATGTATTTATAGAGACGACACTGGTATCCGACTGCATGCACAGTAGCAGAGACTGAAAATGTAATTTACTGAAAGGAGGAAATTTCTAGAATTCCTAAGGAGGCTGGAGAATGGCAGTGGTGAAAAGGAACCTCACTTGCCAGCTTATCCGCTCCTGACCCCCAACGAGTTACATGAGATGAGTGGCTTTGCCAGCCCTAGCCTTCCTGATTAAGGAGAGAAGGCTGTCGCTCAGAACAACAGTTTGCCAACCTTTAGAACGGTGAGTTCCACCCTGGCTTCCTTGCTGGTCCTGACTTCTACAGGCTGATTTGTTGCTACGGTTTCTTCCCACACAACCTGTCCTCTCCCCTGCCTCCTAGATTTCCTACTCCATAAATATTCATTACATTTGCTTTCACTTGTTAGCAGTGGTGGACACATCACCTTCATCTTCATCTTGCTGACCGAGAAAATAGGGGGGAAACCCCTGCATCCTGGGTTCATCGTCTTCATGGAGGAGAAGGGAGAATGTTTTACAAGGCAATGATGATGTGGCCAAGGGCTGGATCAGCCCAGTCCGTTTTTTCTCCCTGTCCAGCACCACTCATCCCCCCCCCCCAACCAATTTCAGTCCATGTGTCCACCTCCCAGGCACCCATGCCCCTCCCCACACAAGGCTGGTGCATATACATGAAGGTCACACAAGATGGTGGAGGTTCTGAGGCCATCTTTCTGGAGGTGAAGCAGGAATACAAAATCAAGGTACCTGCTGTTCACTCCTTCACCAGAGGAAGTCGCTCTTCTCGCTCAGCCTTAAAAAGAAAGGCACTTGATGTGCAAAGTAGTGACTAGAGGAATTTTTTTCTTCCTCCTCCTTTCCCTTCATTTTACCCCCTTACTTAGTCTCTGCCTCTCTCTGCACCTACCCCTGCCATAAATTACACATATACGGTGGCAAAGAAAGACTCTTCAGACAGACAGGCTTCCTAGGAATGGAACAGAGAGTGGAAATTACACAATCCAGGGGCACACCCTGCTCCTCTCTTTGCATGTTAACAGGTATCTCTAGGCGGCCATATCGCTCTGTGTTCACAGGTCCGTCATGCTTTGCTATACCTGAAGCATAGAGACAGAAGGCAACCATGTTGTTCTGCTGCCCTTCAAATCACCAATCTAAACTCCTTAACCTTGCTTCCTTGGGAAGTCTTTATTTCCCATCAGGTTTTTTTTTTTTTTCCCCTTAATTGCACATCACAGAGGCTCCTCAACTGAAATTAAATTGGCTCTTCCTCCCACCAGCAGCCACATTTCCTCCCCATGGAACCCACACTGTAAGGGGGGTGGCAGAAGGAGAGATGACAAAATAGAACCTAGTCAGCTCTTTGTGCCATGAAGGAAAAAAAAAAAAAAAAAAAAAGAGGACGGTGGCCTGGAGCAGCCCAGAGCCCCACGGAGTCACGGCCTCACCAAGACTGCTCAAGAGGATGGGAAAAGCCTGCCTCATCAGGGTTCCAAATGGCTTTGGACATGGGGGAGGTACAGACCACCTGTGGTGATTCCACCTGGAATCCTCCATAAGCCACTACCGGTTGGAATGTCTCCCCTTCTCTTTGTATCTTTCCTACCCTGGAGTCCTCAGCACCCTCCCCTTTTAATCTCTTGTCCTTCGCCTAGTTTTAGGGCCAACCCATGATGGCCTAGAACCTGGCTTACTCCCATTAGCATTCTGGGAGAATGTGGCTGAGACTCTGTCAAAAGCTCTGCTGTCAACCTGGTCACCAACCAACATGACGAAGGACCTAGTCACTGTAGAGCCCTGTCGCAGGCACCGGGCACGCAAAAGGGGCAGATGCCCTACGGACACCCACCTCGCCTTGTTCATCTGCACGTAGGAAATCATTGCACATGGAGCTGCTTTTCCCACCCATACCTCTGTTCTATTTCGAAGTAAAATTAAGAATACATCCTCCCACTCGAAGGAGTAGAAGCAGATGGAGAACTAGCCCGGGTGTCTATAAGGTGAGCACACACCCGATAACCTCAGCTGTTTGTAGATATGGTGAGAACGGGGCTCAAAGTGGGATCCCACTCTCTCATTCTGATGACACCATGGTTACAGATCGCCGCTTAACGGATAAAAGCTCAAAAGAATGAAACCTGGAGGAGAGGAGTAGCGAATGTGGATTATGTCCATCCTTTCTGGACAATGAAGAAATATCTTCTGGTGTGATGTCGAGTGACAAGGATCTTCTGCTACTTCCCCCACATCCCTTTGGTATTCTGGACCGTTTCAAAGTACAGTTATTAAAAATGCCAGAATAAAAAAAAAAAGATTTGGGGGTAAAATGCTTTCAAGAAGACCAGTGATGTAATGATTCTGCTACGTTATTTTGAAGATCTTTATCTCAACCTGATTTCTGCATCTGGGCACCTTCCGAGTTTGGGGGTGTACCGTCAGTGGACCAACGAGGAGAGCACCAGTCACCAGTTCACCATCATGGCCCTCCAGCCTGTGGATGATCTGCCTTCCTCAGGAGTTGTCTTGGATTGCATGAGCGACTAGCTGAAGAGTCATTAGCTAAGTCTTTTCTGTTTCTCCTGCTATTTCTCCTTTCAAGCCCCTAAAAATACTGCCTCGCCACCTTCCATATGCCGTAAAAATTGATCAGAGGGGGGGAAAATAAAGTATTAATTCTCTTTTGAAGGTACAAGACTAACACATGCAAACGGCACATCTCTTTGTTTAACACAAAGACTCACGTGTCGAATTCTGCACCCCTTCCACATGCACAGCATTTCAGAAGTCTGCAAGATAGCCATTTTGCAAGAGTGTGGAAGTAACAGTTTGCTTGGAGGATGTGTGGGTATAAATAGATGTGTAGACAGAAGGAGAATTTTACAGCTCAAAAATAATAGCACATGAAAAGATATAAATTAAAAGGAGACTATTGACAGAATTCCTTCTTTCCAAGCTTAAGATTTCAGTCCTTTTAACCTGCAGCATCCTTCAATTCCAGGTGTTCTTAGACCAGCCTGATTCCCCACCTAGACCTGTCCCTCTGCAGTAGGCCTCCCGGGATCTCTGGGCCCGGTGTCCATGCTTTAGACAGTAAGTGGACTTCAGGGCAACAGCCACAGTAATCTCAATCATCATTTTCATTTTTTAAAGGGCATTAAAAAAAAAAAAACAACCCTAGGAAGGTAGGGACAGGAGACAGAGAGGCATGGAAGTGTCAAGGGGGAAAAGCTAGCCTGAAAAAAATTTTTTTTTTCTAGATTCCCATAAAAACCAGAGCTTTAGCCCTGGGTGAATAAAATGCTATTTAACTCAAAAATCACACAGGTCTCCCATGCATGTCTACATACATCAACCTTTATGCCATCCAACATCTTCCGTCCTTACATACATCCACCCCCAATGCCTCCTAAAAATCCAAAACCTGTTTGATGAGGAAGGAAAAGGAATAACATGGGAGATTTCCCCCTTAGTAATAAGCCCTTTTTTTCCCCCAAACCAGCATTATTTTATTATCTTGTCACCGTTTCTTCCAAAAATTCCACTTGAGGGATTTGAAGAGAGAGATAAACAAGGAATCCCTACCCCAGGTGAGACGAAAATAAAATAGAATTTGCCCTACCTTGGTTTGTAGAAGACAAACCTCTAGACGGACAGATTAAGGGAGTGAGCATGTTGGGAATGTCCAGTCTCCTCTTCTCGCTGGCATATCCATATAAGAAAGACGAAGGATAAATGAAAGGAAGATAATTTAAAATCCAATTTTGCGTGAATTTTGTTTTAATCTTGTGTCTTGAAGAGATGCAAATTCAAAGAAAAAAGACTGAATTCAGAGGTAATTCAGGATATGGAGAGCAGCTCACAATGCAGAATCCAGAGTAATTATTCCATTTGCATGTGAGGTTAGTGGCTGGGCTATTTTTTTAATGCTTCTTCTGGCAATTACGGTTTTTGATTTTTGGAGCTTTAGTGGAGGAGGCTCTGTGTAGAGAAGCTGGGGGCCGGCTCTGTCCCTCCGTGGAGCATGGTCATTCCCAAAGCGTCCCCTTCCTAAGGGGGAAAAAGAGACGGTCAGGGTTTGATTCGAGTGTCCCCGGAGGGTGAGAAAAATGCATCCCGAAAAAGATATCAATTCGTTTGAAGGAAAAGGGGGAGGAAACCCCGCATTTCCCACAGAGTGCACACGAGAGGAATTGAAAACAGCTGGCACCGGTCTATAAATAATTCAGAAAAGGTCTGGCTATACCATTCCTGGGACAGGCATGGATGAGAGGTGGGAAAGCCAACCTGAATGGAAGAGGAGAGAGGGAGGGAGGGAGCAAAGGAGGGAAGTGGTAAGGAAGGAGGAAGGGAGGGAGAAGCGGCACCACAGAGCAACACACACTCACACTCACACGCAGAAACACAATCCCCACTTAACTCGCCAGCAAGTGCGGCCCCCAGCCCCATCTGCAGTGCTGCTGACATGTCTGTCTCGCTCTCCCCATCGCCTCCAGCAGCAGCGCCTCCTCCCACCCCGGGATTGTGCTGAATGGGTTCTGATTGTGCACTGGGTGCACACTGGGCATTTCTTGGAAGGGGCACACTGACACGCGCGCACACACACACACGCCCCCGACGCGCACGCGCCCCCGCGCGCGCACTCACACTCACCCCCGCGCACACTTACCCCCGCGCACACTCACGCCGCCGCCGCGCTGATGTGCAGCGCACGGGGCTTCACCTGCAACGTGTCGATTGGACGGATGGTCGCGGCGCGTGGCTACGGCCCGGGGCACCGATGCCCAACCTCTCTGCTCGGTAAGGGGATTAACCCTCCCCAAAGACCAGAGAGAGCCCTACCCCTTCACCCTAAAAAAAATAAAAAATAAAAAATAAAAAAATCTTTTTTTTTTTTTTTTTTTTAAAAAAACCACGTCCAAATTAGCAAGTGCCGGTTCTGCTGGATTTAAGAGCTTCACCTAACACCAGGTTAGTTAACGGTTCACCGCTTCGACCCTTTATCTTCCTGACACCCCCAAACCCCAACACTGAGACATGAGACTCCAAAGCGAATTTTACGTACCGACTCGGAGCGCCTCAGCGATTGCAGAATCTCCGGAGAGGGGTGGCGGGGGGGCAGGGGATTGAGGGTTTTCCTTCCCTGCAAAGCAGGATTGATAATCCGTGTCGGGGGTTTTGAAGTTCACGACTCTTCTTGGCCAAGCAAAAGAAAATGCATTCGGACGCCAGCACTTCTGGATTGTGGTCATCAAAAATCACCCTGACGAACACTTTCGATAGGAGCAAAGCCCCGAGATTTCCTAGAGGTGAAGAAGCCGAAGGAAGTGGTTTTTGAAAAGGGGTGGGGGGACCTTCCTTTCTCAAAAAAAAAAAAAAAGGGGGGGGGTGGAGAGGCAGGAGCCCAGATTCCAGTTGGTGATGATCGGAGCCGGGGGAGGGGAAGCGGGCGGGGGCAGGCTGTGCAAGTCAACCGCGCGGCAGCGGGAGAGGAAGGGGAGGAGGGGGAGGAGGGGGAGAGTAAGAAAAATGGGTATTAATCACCGGGGACGGGGGCTGGGCGGGAGAGCACAGGTTGCCTGGTCTGGATTTGGGTCTCACACCCAAAAACGTGCCCCCCCCCCCCCCCGCCCATACACACCTACCTCACACACACTGGCTCTGGTGGGGGGAGAAACCCACGAAGCCAGGGAAGATGTTTCTGCTCCCAGGCTGTGTGTGTGCGCCCGTGTGTCCTCTTTCTCCACGCCCCCCACCCCACCCCACCCCCAAACCCCTGCACCCCCTCACTCCTATTGCTAAGACTCCGGCGGAGGCAGCCTTCCACGTCACGTGCTGGGGGAAGTGGGGTAGGTAGGGGGAAAAGGCTTAACCCGAGTCCGTGGCGCCTCCTGCCGGCCGCAGTGGGGCACAGCAATGAGAAAGGGCTGCTAAGGGGTGTGGGGAGCGAGACAGTGCCCCCGGTGGGCGGCCGCACTCGGCTGCAAAAAGCGTCTGAAAGGCGGAGCTGCAGTTTGAAATTTAAGACCCTTGCTCTCTTTTCCACAAATCAGCCTTGGCTTCCTACGGGCAGGCCATGTGCAGGACGCAGTTTAAAGCCGGGTTCTTGCCTTCAAGGAGCTTAAGATCTATTTTGAGCACACGAGGCTGACGGGAAAACAATGGGAAACAAAGAAAGGCAAATGTAATAAATTAAGGTCTAAATTGTGTAGTACAGACTGTATGTGTGCTTTGCTGACGACTAGCAAAGGTTCGAGGTGTTTGGCATTTTTTTTTTTTTAATTAAAATAGACCCTGCTATTTAAAGACATTGAGATGATGATGGGATAGGGGAATGATTCTTAAATTAAACTAGATAGCATGGCATTTACAAACCCACCCTCTTGTAAAAGGTAAACATCCATTCGTTTCTCTCCCTCTTAAACTGCTTTCTGTTTTAATAGCATTCCTCACTACCTGTAGTATTGTTTATTTTTAATATTAATATCATCGTGTATGCATCATTTTTATCCTGATCCGTTGTCTCTTCAGAGATCCAGAATATTATAGTGATGGAACGTTTTCATACTGGTTATATCATGAGCTTCTCACCAACGTTCCTGAGAAGCAGCCATATAAAACACACAGGCAATAATCCTATGTAAAGTGGCGACACCTGGTCATTTGGAGCTTTGATCTGTGAGGAATCCATCAGATCTGTCCCGCGGCCCTATAGACCAGGAGGTAGTCATAATATATCTGAACTAATTCATGGTTCCTAGTTTCTGTTAGGCTTCCTTTATTGTTGCATCTGAGATTTTTTTAAGGCACTCACAAACACATAAGCATTATATGAAAACACAAATACTGAAATTATTCTCTCTCAGTAATGGTATTGCTGCTCTTCTAAGACAGGGTAGGGTTGATCTTCCAACTCTTTGGAGAACTACAGAACCACTCCAGAGGTGCTGTGCCCCTTGAGACACAACAGCCACCCCAAGCCCCTCTATGTGCAGGTGTCTAGGTGGTAGAACATAGATTCCAGGGCCCCGTAGATTCCAGAGAGCAAGGGCCCCATGGGAGTCTCCTGAAACGCTTCCTTGAGTCTCCCAGGAATGCCAGTACCTTCAGAATAATATCCAAACTCATTCAAGGGTTGACCTTTAACCTACTTAAAAAAAAAATCTCAGAGCCCACCTTCCCCTTCCTACCCCAAACCCCTTTCACCAAAACTGGGTCATTCTTTTCTATTTTCTTTTCTTCCCTTTCTGGACCCAGTAATTCCATTCCAGTCTGTTCACTTTTGCAAGTACAGAGGGAAGGATGAACTCTCCGAGCCCCCTCTCCCTAATTAAGTCCACCCTCTCCTTTAGTTTCTAGCTCAAGTCCCACCTCATCTGAGGATATTTTCAGTCAACCAAGCATTCCTAAATTGATTTCTGTAACAACTGCAGGACTTTTAAAATGAAGTATGACACCTTACCCCCATTCCCCTGCCTCCCACCCCCTGCATTGGGAAATGCGTAGAGGAATTTGTATGGTACTGGCGCGTATGATGCACACACTGGAGATACTACACACACCAAAAGGGTCGTCTGGTCCTGTGTCCTGAAGAACTGGCCCAAAAGGAAAATAATACTTCCATAAGCTATTTATGTTGAACCATATGAAACTGCTGGTAATCAGTCATATGAAACTGCCAGCCATATGAAATAACCATTATTGACCTCTAATAAAAAGGCCATTTCACAAAGCTAAACTTAAAATTGTATACTTATGTAAATCTCCTGCCCTTCCCAATTACTTAACTACTTAAGGAGATAGACCGGCATAAATGTTATCCATGTGTTTCCAGCACCTGACTGTTGGTTAGCAACCTCAGGAGTTCACCTGGTGAAATTCTAAATTGGTTCCTGGACACAGAGAGCAAGGAAAGACTGAAGAAAGAGACAGCCTACTCCAGACTGGTAGGTGGCAGTTTTAATAAGCAAGACAACTTACTACCTCGTCTTGGGCAGCCACAAGATGAGTGGATCTCAACACCTGCCCACCAGAATCTTAAGAGTCTATATAGAGGCCATAATGGGGTTCAGTCATGTATGCAGTTCAGCTGGTCTCAACCCATTACTCTCTAAGCTGTATCCTTGAAGTGGCTCCTAGCACGAGAACCAGTGGGTAGAATGTACATTCCAAGGACAGGGAAGGGGGGTGAGGAGTTTCCAATTGCTCAGTCCAGCTTGTGGGTCAACTGGCAGTCACATCCTCTCAATGACCTCCTCTAACAGTGGCACAATCCCAGACATGAGGCCTCAGTAATTTTTTTTTTTTTAATGACTATTAGAAACCACTTTCCCAAGTAGTTTTGCTAACTCTGGAAGAGCTAATTCTAGGAACCATGCAGCTTTTGAGTGGAAGGCGGCATCTCTTCACCATGGTGTTCTTTGCCTATCGTCCATTCAATGGAAGACCTCTCTCCTTATTTCCTAGACTCCCTGTCACTTCCCTGCACTTCTCATGAACAACCTTCGCCTCCAAGGACCACAATCCTTGCAATAAAACTGTTTTCAAGAATCACCCAGATTCATAAATTTGGAACACCTTTTCTCAACATTGCAAATATGTATTTCCTAACTCCTAGTCAGGAAGCACAAAAAGCAATATTCTAAAAAGACAAGATGTTGAATTATATTTCACAGCATGGTTTATTGAAGTAAAAGCTCTTGCCTGAGGCCGCTCATGACACTGATGCAGGTATTCTGCCAGCTCTCTTAACCAGAGAGGATCCTAGGGCGCCTGGTGGCTCAGTTGGTTAAGCGTCTGACTCTGGATTTTGGCTCAGGTCATGATCTCACGGTTCATGAGTTCGAGCCCCACATTGAGCTGCGCTGACAACAAGGATCCTGCTTGGGATTCTCTCTCTCCCAATCTCTCTCTGCTCCTACCCCACTCAGGCACTCGTGCTCGCTCTCTCTCTCTCTCTCTCAAAATAAATAAACAATAGAGAGGACCCCAGGAGATGCAAACACTCTTGTCCATGGCCTCATCAGCAGATGCAAAACCCATGCCTTGCTCAGCCAAAAACAAAAAAACAAGTGGGTGGAGTATATTAATCTCACAAAATCTGTCATATCAAGCCCTGGTACCACAGGGTAGGGCCTGAAGTTTACAATTTGGGGTTCCTCTTTAAGGAAAAGAGTAGAAATATTGAAAGTGAATATTTACTTAAAATGAGAAAATAAATCACAAATAAAAAATTATTTGATACTTATTAATGCTGCAAAATATTTTTAATTAAATAGTAATTGTAGGGGCACCACCCACTGACTGGGTGGCTCAATCACTTGAGCTTCCAACTCTTGATTACAGCTTAGGTCATAATCTCAGCGTTCGTGGGATCAAGTCCCACATTAGGCTCAGCACTAACAGCATGGAGCCTGGTTGGGATTCTCACTCTCTCCCTCTCTCTGTCCCTCCTTCACTCATTCTCTCTCAAAATAAATAAATAAACACTTTAAAATAAATAAATAATTGTATTAGCTATTGCCTGCCTGTTCTATAATACTTATTTTTCTATATTTTTTGACTTCATACTCTTCATATTATGATTTATAATATCATTTCTATGGAAATAACAGAAAGAATCCAGTCTCTCCTGTACCGTGGTTGCTCAAAAATTGTTCTTCATTACTAATCACTTAGACAAATTTCTTATTGGTTGTAGTGCAATGTATGTTTTTAGAATTGCTGTCAAATTAGGGAAAACCTTCATCAAATTTCTTTATTTCTTTTATGTATAAGTTGTAAGGTTTCAAGAATTTCAAGTTTTCTTGAACAGTGATTAATACTAAATATTCCTTGAGTTGATGACACTCATTAACCAGTTTGCAATATATTAAAAGTTTTGCATTATCTTCATCAATGTTAGTATTTTGTCTCAAACCTGCTAGGAATTTAAATCTTTTTCCAGTGTATTCATTTGGTTCACTCCTCTTCTATAACTGGATTATCGAACAATTCAGTTTGATAACAATTGATAACAATTAATAACAATTCAGTTATTATTCAAAATTTCTCTTTTCTTCTTAAAGAATTACAGTTTTGGTATGACTTGAAAAAAAAATGTTGCAATTTGCTTCTTAATGTCATGTTGATTTCTATTGATGTCAATGCTAATTGTCTTTTTTATTTTACATGCATTAATTGTTATGTGACTTTTCTTAGTTTTCCAATAAATAAATGTATATAATAAAAGAAAGAACTCCTCAAATATGTTCCAAACAGCAGTCTATAATTTCTCACTCATTTTATTAAAATGTCCCCAAATGTCTTTCCAAACTGCAGATAAAGTGGCATCATCAAGCTTTATCAACTCTTTGAAGAAGTGTTTTAAATGTTTGAAGAAACATCTTTAAGTCTATGTTCAGGTTTCCCTTCCCAGCCTAGGAAAAATTTTAGAAGCTTAATGTTGATGTCCTCATGGTACAAAGCTTGAACAGCTTTCTAATGGGAAGCATTACACTTGGATTCTTTAAAGAAAATTCTAAGTTGTCAAATATCCTATTTGTGAGACAAATCTGAAAGGGAAAAAAAATCGCTACAAAATACAAAAGTGGGCTACAATTTCAGGGAGGGTGGAGGCAGCTTTTTCTCCAACTAGAATAAGGGGATGAACCACTGAGCACACGACCTGTGAGACCTTCCATGTCACAGTGCTGGGGGAGGGGGCACAAGGAATCTTCCTGGAAGCTATTCCTTCATTGAGAAAGCTGGCAGTAAGTTACCTCTATAGGGAACTGATTGCAAGCCGCATAAATATATCTCACTAAACCCAAGTTACATCATTCCCAACACCAACCTTCCCCTCTCTTCGGCTCAAAAATGCTCGCCACCACTCCGACGACACCCAGTGCGAGAGGAAATCAGACGGAGAAAGTTGGAGTGGAAAGAGACAGCAGTCTTAAATGACTGCAATTAAAATATGCTACTTTTGCAGATTTTACTAAAACATTTGGACACATTATTAGGGCCTCTCCCACAGCCTTAGAAGAAAGGGCCCCAAGTGAGGGGCTGGGAATCTGAAGCTGCATTAGCTTCAAAGTCAGTCTGCCTCTGCTCGTTACCTAATGTAAAACAGGATTCCTGGTTTCTAGAGAAAATATTCGAATTTTATCTTTGAAAAAATAATTTGTTAAAGGCTCAGTTGACAACATGCATATTAATGCCTTCCGCTGAATCCAATCCATCTTCTTTTGCTTGCAATTCCTGGAGTGTACAGGAAACACAGAGCATTCAATTTTAATAACTCTTACAAGCATACGAAGATCCTGATTCTACCATCATTACTCTTGTAAAAGAATCTCTATTTTGTTCTTATCATAATGATATTAATTATTCAACGCGGGCACTCTGCTTTCAAAGGGATACTTAAACAGCCTTCATCCCCTCCCCCTTGTCTGAAGTCCTGCCTGGCCTCCAACAATTGAAAAAGTCTTCAACATCCACTGCGTTTTCACTGAGCCTGTTGTGTTCCTCGTAACAGTTCACTTCTACACATTCACATCAGATACTCAGGGCAACGTTTCTTTAATACTTCCCTAAATGGTCCCTTTTCTTTTCTAAAATACACAATGGGGGCAGAAGAAAGGAGAGAAAGAGGAGAGGAATAAATAAGACTTTCAGAGAGAAGAATCATTGAATCCAGAAAGTAGATATAAGTTGTGATATGATAGTAAGTTCTCTGTTAAAAGAGAGAGAGAGAGAGAGAGAGAGAGAGATGATGGGTTTTTTTTAAAGAAATCCTTTAGAATCTTGATTTTTTTTAAGTTTATTTTAAGAGAGAGAGAGCAGGGGAGGGACAGAGAGAGAGAGAGAGAGAGGGAATCCCAAGCAGGCCCTGCACTGAGCATGATGCCAGGCTCGATCCCACAAACTGTGAGATCATGACCTGCGCTGAAAATCAGGAATCGGACACTTAAGCGACTGAGCCACCCAGGCACCCCTGGAATCTTGATTTTATCTACCTGAATCGGTTTTGTTTTACTTTTCTTTTTTTCCACCTAAATATTTGGGGGAGGGGGAATGGTCTCTATTTTCACCGTTATGATGTAGGGAAGATGCTCCCTTGGTGTTTCGCTATCAGATTGATCAAGCTTCTTGAGAAATGTGCCCTAATTTCTTTTACGACAGACAACACAGATGAGAGATTCTGTCTCTATCTGAAGGCGTTCTGAACCACCTTACCAGAGGCAGTCAGATAATGATGCAAATGGTAAAACAAAATGGAGATAAATTTTGTAGCCCTCCTCTCACAAGGTCCCTCCTTTCTCATCACATCATGCCTTTTCTCCGAAGGTTTGTAAGGTGTTTTCTTTGTGAGCCACGCATCCATTCCCCCAATATCGTTTTTCCATTTTAGAATCTGCCTCCTTTTGTGGGCCCTTTATTCCTGGAGTCATCACCCTCCAGGCACACACTACCCCTTCCTCATGCCCCCTTCACAGTCCTTTTATCCTCCAGAGTAGCTTTTATTGATAGTGACTTCTGCCCACTTCGCACTGTCCCTCTGCCCCCATCCCCTGTCACCCTTCGCATTGGCAGCCAAGAGACCTTATGCATAGACCAGTGAAAGGAAATAAGGACAAAGCATAGGGATCTCCTGCCTTAAATAAGGGAAAGAAGACCCAGTAGGAGACCTGGGCAGGCCGTTGACGATCACATGCAGAGACACTGGTCCCACAAAATAAATGGGAAATTGTGTGAATTAAGCTGGATCTCGTTAAGCTGGATCTCCCCGGAGAGCATGCAAGTGTGCACGCACATGCACACACACACACACGCACACACACGCGCGCGCACACACACACCCTAGCATGTTGACGGAATTCTGAGGTGCCAATATGAGGCAAGGAGTGGTTATTCCTCAGTTGTTCCAAATCCACACAATCACCCTGAGAAGCGCGTAACGTAAGCTCCACCAGGGCAGGGGGCTGGTCCATTTGTTCACTGCAGCACTCCCAATACCCAGCGTGGTGCCTGAACGAATAAATGTATGAATAACTTCTAAGAGGACCCTAAGAATGAGGTCAGTAAGTATTCAAAGAAGGACTTTCTCTACCTCTGTCAGAGCTGCATTACAGTGAGCCTGCTTGAATGCTCCCCACGCTCCCCACTGCTGGGGTTTAGTTCAAACTCCCCTTTGACACTCCGGTTCCTTCACAGTCCAATCCCAAACTCCCTCTCCTCTGTATCTCCTCATAACATGCACTCATTTTTTATTTTTTATTTTCTGTTTCTCTAAGTTTATTTATAGGGGCGGGGGGCAGAGAGAGAGGGAGAGAGAGAATCCCAAATGGGCTCTGTGCTGGTAGCGGGGCTCGATCCCCTGCACTATGTGATCATGAACTAAGCCGAAATCGAGGGTCAGATGCTCAACCGACTGAGCCACCCAGGAGCCCCTTCATGTTGTTTGCAAACTGAGATGTATTTTCTGTTTAAATTTAGATTTGAGTTTTATCAAAGTGATGTAAGCGAAGTTTAAAATAATCGGGTTGTCCAACAGCAGTCCTCAGACCTCCCACCGCCACCTCCCTAAAGGCCACCACATTCAGCTTTTTTTGTTCCAACTTCTGGCACTCACCCTCAGTTAAGATACTCTTAACTGTCTGTTGACATCCTACTATGGAAGGTCAGAGTGTGTGTCTCTTTCACAAATAAAAACAAAAACTAAGGTACCACATAGTACACACCGCATAATGTACTTCATCGGTGCACATTTCCTACTCTCATATCCTCTAAGAGGTATATATCATAATTATACTTAAATCAATATTCAGAGTTTACAGTTGTCCCATAAATGTCCCTTATTAGGTTTAGTTATCCTTTCTCTTAAGTCTCCTTTAGTTTAGAACGGTTTCTCCATCTTATTTTGTCTTTCACGACACTGACATTTTTGGAGAAATTGGGCCAGTTAACTTATAGAATACTTCATAATCTGGAATTGTCTGATTCTATTCCTCATGAATAGATTAAGGATAAACATTTCTGACAAGGTGCTTTTGCATTAAATTTTCAGGAGGTACATAATGCCAGTGCGTCCCATTATCGATTAGGGCAAATGTGATCATTGATTTAGGGGTATCTCAATTGTAAAGGTATATTTTCTTCTTTGTAATTACTAACTTAAGACTGTAAGGACTAAAAGGACCTAAAAGCTATGACTTCCCAGTAACTATGAGCACACCAGGCACCCAAATCCAGGTTTCTAAATACCATTCTCCAGTAAAAGAAACCAAGAAATACAAGGTGGTCCCAGAACATTTTGTTTGGCCTGAAAGCAGGGAAGTGGTTCTAAAACTAATGGGAACATGTCAAAAGGACATATGATCCAGCTGAAAGGATTTCTTGCTGGCAGAATTTGGGACTATTTAGCTCGAAAAAGAGTAACGACCATATTGATTATGAGACATTGAATAAAAAAGACTCCATTAGTCCATAGGGACACTCAAAGGAAATGGTGGTGGGCACAGGGAATAAAATCTCTTCTTTACAAATATCCTAGCTAATAAATGCTGAAGGAGTAACAGAATTAGAGGCTCACCATTTTACAATCTCCAGTGTAATAACCAATCGTCAGTGAGAACTGATAAATGCTTTTTTGATGATGATTTTTGGCAAGCCACAATTATACAACGTGCTTATTCTTAACCTATAAAGATTATTATGCCCTTTTTTAAAACTTCAAAATGTATACTCTCACATCTTCCAAATACCTCTTCCTCTTCATCCATGTTTACTCATACATTTCATAAACCCTTCCAAATTTCCTTCTCTGCAAAATTTTTTCTTTTATCCATTGGTGGATTGCTGTGAGCACTGATTCATATACAATTTAGTGACTCCATAGAGAAAAATCGTTTAGCCTCTATTTAGGAGCAATATCTGAATTTCTTCTTTTTTGAATAAAAACACTTCACAAATCTCTTTTTACAAAATGGTAAAGCATATCTCAAAGCTAGTTAGGTAGTGTACTCCAAATTTTAAAATACTGATTCAAAAAAACATTAACCAAACACTGTCTATGTGTAAAGCAGAGTACTTAAGTCCTGTTGGAAAAATAGAATAAGTAAAACACATCTCCGCCTTCTAGAAGTTTAGTCTAAAGAAAGGAAAAGAGTATTTATGTAATGAAACAATAAATGCAGAACTATTTCACTCCAATAATAGAGATAGAAGTAAGACGCTAAGACCCCAGAAGTAAGATCCATTCTTTCCAATAGAATGTGGAAGATTGCTTTAGTGGCCCCAATTCTTCATCTCTTCCTATAACCACACCTTTGCCATGTAACTCTGCAGTCCCCTCCCACAGTGAGAGGGCCATCCTTGCCTACACCTTGACTTTGAGTTTGGCAGTGTGACTTTCTTTAGCCAACAGAATGAGGCAAAATTGATGGTGTGTCAGTTCCATGAGTAGGTCTCAAGAAGCCTGCATATTTCCGCTTGAGCTCTCAAACCTCTGCCGTTGCCATGAGAAGAGCATGTCTAGGCTAACATGTTTGTCCTAGTAGGAAAGAAGAGACAGGCAGAACAAAATTAGACACCCTAACTGAGCCCAGCCTACTTCAAACAATCTTCAGCCAACCCCTAGGTCTGTGAGAACAAGTGCTTAACGTTTTAAGCCACTGAGTTTTAATGTGGTATATGGTGCAGCAATTTTATGGCAATAACAAACTGATACGCAAAGGGATGGAGGAAATCTTGCACCCCAGAGGATGTGGTATTAGTTCTGAACTTAGAAGGAGCAGACCTGTTTGTTCAGCTGTAACTGACACATAATATTACATTATTTTCAAGTGTATAGCATGATTTGATATTTGTGTACATTGCAAAATGGTCACCACATTAAGTCTAGCTGACATCCATCACCACACATAGTTACGATCTTTCTCTTGTGATGAGAACTTTTAAGATCTCTCTTAGCAACTTTCAGGGATACAAAACAGTATTATGAATCACCAAGGAATTAGACCATTCTAAGTTGAAGGGAAAGCATAGGCAGAATCTCAGAGGCATATTCAAGTAACAGCAAGTGATGGAATACAAAGCCAAAGAGGAATGTAGTAAAAGGATGAAGGCAGGTTCTGGAGCCTATTGAATTCCATATGAAGGAATCTGCATTTTATTTTGCCCTCCATGGTTCTGAGGAAGAGAATAATTTTATGGGGCCTAGACTTTTGGAAAATAATGTTAGCAACAATTTGGGTTAAATGCAATGGAGAAAAAGGAATCAAATTACAAATGATTGATTCCCTAGGATGTACTGAGTGCTTTACCTTAATTATCTCATATAATCTCTCAATAATCCTATGAAGTAATTATTGGTGTCCTTTCATACAGATGAAGAAAAAGACATAATGAGATTAAGTAACTTTCCCCAAATCCCTCAGCTGGCAAGAGATAGAGTTGGGGTTCAAGGTCAGGTTGCATGACAAGAAGATCATATTATCCTCTTTCTACTACGATCATTCTGCCTCCCAAATACTGGATACAGGCAGCAAATCAGGAAGCTATTGCAGTGGTTATGAATTATGACAGTGGCAATGAGAAAAGAGAAGAAGGGATAGATTTTAGATTATACAGTTGCATTTATTTATTTGTTTGTTTATTTATTTATATTGCCAAAATAAAACTGTCAGGATATAGCAATTGGCTGAATGTGTCTGGTGACAGGGCACGATAAGAAGATCCCACATTTTTGAGCATGACTAACTGAAGTGTTGTGATGCCATAAGATAGGAGACAGAGGAAAAACAGATTTGATGGTAAGAAACCAGACATTAGAGTTTAATTATCATCTTAGGAAGCTTTCTGATCGATGATAATATTAATAATAACACTCATTGAGCACTGTTCTTAGTGCTTTGCATTCAGTAATTCACTGATCCACACAACAGCCCTATTAAGTAGGTGTTATAATCCTATGTTATTGATAGGGAATCTGAGGAATTGAGAAGTTAAAGAACTAGCAACAATGCTTGTATATAAACCAGACAATCTGGCTCTCGTGCCGCATTCTTAACAACTGCACTCTTGACTCAGTCCGTGATGGTTCTTCTAACATGCCAGACCCCAGTCCTAAAAACTGTGTCAGTCAGGATAGTCAAGGTCATGCTGCCATGAAGAGCCCCCAAACAACAGACGTTTAACACAACAAAAGATTACTTCTTGCACTTTCAAAATCCTGCAGATTCCAGCCAGCCTTCAAGACCTAGTTCTCTGTGTGTCAAGAAAACACTCTCTGTTGCCTCAGTCTTAGGTCATTTGAATGGCAAAATGTACTACCAAGATATCAGCCATAAGGAAAGAGAGGAATTACATTTCTTGAACTGGCAGTTAAATGTTTTGTCCTAAAAAAAAGAGACCCATCTCACGCCTGCCTATGTCCCACCAGTCAGAACTAGTCCCATGGCTAAGCCCAATTTCATCGGGGCAGGGACAATTTTATCTAGAGCAATTCTATCTAGAGCGAGCAGAGCCATAAATATTGTTGCACAGCATTGATATCTACTTCCTCAACTATACAGCTTCTTGTAGCATGGCAGTAATTAGACATTTGGGTCTTAAAATTCAAATTCAAGGAGAAAGTACTATTTTGAAACATACTTGGACAAGCATATAATATACCTATAGATCCTAATCTCTAACCCCCTTCTCAGAATCTAGGATGTTCATGCTCTGTTCCTTGTTACCACTCCCACTCCTGTCCAAAGAGATGGAAAAGATCAAATGACATAATCCATATGCTTTGCTCACTTTAAAGTACAACACTAATTGTATCATTCTATCTGATGTTAGGCTCTTTATTTACCCTCAGTTATCTATTAGCCAGTCATTCAACAGTCATGGATCTTCTAGACTGAAGGCATTCTACAAGGCACTGTGGAAGATACAAAATGACTTAACTGCCTATCCCTGCCCTCAAGCAATTACAGTTGAATGAAGAATCCTGGCTGTGTCCATGAAATGTTAATAGATATAAGCAAAGCAGCAGAAAAACGTGGCAGTGAGCACTTCTGATGGGAAATACTTGTTCTAGAGATCATTGAAGAAAGAAATGTGGAATGTTTTGAAATGTTTTTTTAATGTTTATTTATTTATTTTGAGAGAAAGAGAGAGAGAGAGAGGGAACAGGGGTGGGACAGAGAAAGAGGGAGACAGAATCACAAGCAGGCTTCATGCTGTCAGGGCAGAGCCTGATAAAGGGCTTGATCTCACAAACCGTGAGATCATGACCTGAGCCCAAATCAAGAGCCAGACACTCAACCAATGGAGCCACTCAGGTGCCCCTGAAATGGTTTTCAGAAACTATCTTTTCTCTTCTTTTTTTTTCCCCCCCCAAAATGTTTGCTTATTCATTTTTGAGAGAGAAAGAGAGCAGGAGCATGAGTGGGAAAGAGGGACAGATGGAGAGAAAGAGAAAATCCCAAGCAGGCTCCACACTCAGCACAGAGCCCTACATGGTGAGGTTCAATCCCATGCCCCTGGGATCATGACCTACACTGAAATCACGATGCTCAACCAACTGAGCCACCCAGTTGCCCCATTTCTGAGAGCATCTTAACAGTTAAAGTGGTGATTCAAATGCACAAAGTAGCCAGGGGTAAGGATGGTGGGAGCTCTGGTGAATTGAAAGGTATATGTTCTATCAAAAGGCTTTCAAATTCTGGGGGGAAACACAAATACTGGTAGGGATCAAACAAAATACAACTTCTTGGCATTATCTAGACTATGACCTCTGGTTTAAAGAGCTTCTTCCCCCAGGGATATTTTTGTGTTGGCCGATAGCAAATCCTGACCTTTTTTATGGGTAAATTTCAGACAGGACAGTTCATGTGGATAGACAAGAGACAAGGAAGATTGGAGAAGAGTGGTTTTCAGAACCTCTCTGTTGTCCCTGAGAAATCTTGCCACAGGAGAGTTTGCCTGAGCTAGTAAAACTAGTCAGTATGATGTTAATGCATGAAGAGCTAAAACACATCTTGCCTAAGTTATCACAAGTTTCAACTTTGTAAGATCAAAATTAATAAGGTTTTTCCGTACTTTGAAATCACATTTGATGGCATGATAAATGTTAGAACTAAAAGCCTAACAACTATCGAATAATGTCAACATCTAAAGGAAGAACAGGGGAGAACAATTAAGTGCCATGATTGCATAAGGAACAATAGGTTGGCTTAATTAAGGCCTTCCAAAGATGCATGCTATCACAGTATAGATTTTCTGAGTTTTTTTAAGAATGTACATTTACCCTTGACACTAAGACTCTCAGAATTTAGTTAGGCAGAACATGCATTTTTATGTCTTATCTTGCCCGCTGGCCCCTAAAAATGATTGACGATCCCATTTAATTTGAAAGGAACTTAAATTTAAAACAACTAATAAAGATTCAAAACTATTTTCTTCTGCATTAGTATCCTTACTTAATTTTTTATTTAAAGAACTCTTTAACCTATACCTTAATTCAAAAACACTAGCTACTTATGTTATTTTTTTCAAACTCTTATAGGTGTATATGTCTGCATTTAAATTTTATGTAATTGTAAATATGTGATGTTACTTCTGTAGTCTATTTATTTAAATCTACTTTTTATGTAATTTCCTAGGTATCTACAAAGGTCACTCATTTATCAGGCTAAGGGTTATAATTTGCTAATCCATCTCTTAAATTGTGTGTCCAATTTTTTCAATATGATGAGTAATTTGCTATAAACATCTGGGTAAAAAAAATACCTTTTTTTCTCTTAGAAATATTTACTGGGGCTGCATCCCCAAAAGTGAGGTTATTGATCATTGAGTATTATCATATTTATTGCTTTCATTTCCAATTTTTTCTAGGAATATTTTATGAGTTTGCAAAATCTTATACCTCTTCCTCTACTGCCCTGAAAACTTGGTATATATTATTTTATTTATATCTGTTTATATAACATATAAGAAGGATCATCTCCAGGGTGCCTGGGTGGCTCAGTCAGTTAAGTATATGACTGTTGGTTTCAGCTCAGGTCATGATCTCATGGTTCATGAATTGCAGCCCGGCATCGGGCTCTGCACTGGCCTGCTTGGGGTTCTCTCTCCCTCTCTCTTTCTGCCCCTCTCCTGCTTATACTCTCTCTCTCTCTCTCTCTCTCTCTCTCTCTCTCAAAATAAATAAATAAACATTTGAAAAATTAAAAATAAAAAAAGAAGGATCATATCCTATGGTCTTTAATGTATTTATCTATAGCTATGATCAAGCTTATTGATTTATTGGTCATTCTTTCTTGTGTGTAAATGGTTTGCTCCTCTTTGGCCAGTCTTTCTGTGGAGAAGAAATATTAGCTTTCTGTATCTATAATTATTCTCTTTACATTTGTATATTCAAATTATATCCATCACACTTATTTTATATATTTCCCCTAGCACAAAATCTTAATTTTGAAGATTTTTCTTTTAAAACTATTAAAAAAATTTCTATCACAGAAACACAGAAATTCCTAACTGCCATACTCTAAACTCCCAAGAAACTGATTCACATTGGCCTAAGTTAGTCTTGATCCAGTGCCAAAATTTTGACCAGTTCCAACTTTCCTTCCAGTGTGTCTTTATTTTCCTTTTATTTCCTTCCAATGGGGCTTAATTTTGACTTCATGAATTACCCAGGCAGACCAGTATTATAGATATTGAGTAAGGTTGGACCTGATACACAGCCAGGGTTTATGCTTTTATGAAGTTGACAAATATAATGTAGGAAAGGCATGTCTACAGTAGCTGTCCACAAAGCAGATCATATGATTTATAGTACCACATAGCAGCCTAAATCCACACTATTATTCCAAGAATACATGAGTGGGCCATACTTTCAGAAGCCATTCCAGAGCATGTAGGCCAGGATCTCAACAGAAACAGAGATAAATTAACATTCATAATAACTGAGCACCGTTGAGGAAAGGGCCACCTGTTCCTTTTTTGCAACAATATTAACTATCTTTCTTTTTTCTGACATTAGTTATCCACCACTCTCAAGTTAAAGAAACAAAAGCTTCATCTTGAGAAATCCTCTGGGCTTTCTGAAGCTTCATTTTTATTATGGAAAAAACACTGCATTAGGAAGTTCACTGAAGTGATACTATCACCTTTGCAAGAATTTATTTCCTACTGAGCTTCTCTACAGCCATGATTTCAAACACCAACTGTACGATTTCCAAATCTATATGCTAGACCAAACTTTTCTTCTGGACTTGAGATCCACATTTTTGAATGTTCTGGGGACTGCTACTAGATTGTTTTCATTCAGGCACTGAACACTCAACATGTCCCACACTTATCCAGAGTCTTTCTTCCCTCGCCAAACCTGCTTCTCCACTATAGTCCCTATACTGTGGGTAATATCAACATTCCCCCAGTTGGCCAAGCCAAAACTTTGAGAATGAATCTGACTTGTCCCTCTCACACCTCTCAGACTAATTCAGTCTTCCTTGTAATTGCCTCTTGAATGCTCTTGAAGCATCCTTTGCTTCCTTGTCCTCATTATTTCATTCCAAGCTTTCCAATTGCTTGCAATGGACTCTTGAGTGTTCTTCCAGCTTCCAGACTCAACTCCCTCTCATTCATCTAGCACACCATCCCAGAGGGATCTTTTAGGAACATGCATTGATCAAGGCACCTCCCACTTTAAAATTCTTTAACTCATCCTTTACAGGACAAAGTCTAAACCACTTAGTGTGGCACCAGCTTTTGTAGGATGTGTGTTACTTGCAAAATCCTACCAGAGGGCAGATAAAGACTTGGATTGTTCATTCTACAATCATGATAAATTATACTATATCACTCACACCCTTACATGTTCTCAGCCCTATAGTTGATAACACAGATCTTATATGACTAAATGGAAACAAGAATGCAGTTGATGATTGCATCCCAAGTTTTTCTGTGCTCTCATTTTAGGAATAGAGTTATAGTCTCTAATCCAACCCCTATATGTTTTGGAGTGGAAGCATATGAAATGTTACATAAATTATAATGATCTTTACTAACTCAATAGTGGATGTGTTTATGAACACATTGAGCTTTAATGTTGTGGTCATTTAATATGTTATAGATACTGAAAATGCATTGACTATATCATGGTGATATATATGTCCAAATCACACAACACAAAAATTCTACTAATTGCAAAGAAAAATCAATGGGTCTTTAGATCACAGTTTAAGCCTGCAAGGACTAAAGAATAAAAATAAAAGTAAAATAAAAATAAAATCTTTAAAAATTGGTTGAGTGTTTTGTCAACTTTTTTTTTTTTTGGAGACAGAAAGAGGGAGAAAGAACATGTGAGACAGCACACACAAGTGGCGTCGAGGGAGGGAGAGAATCTTAAGGAGGCTCCGCACTTAGCACAGGTCCCAACACGGGGCTCCATCCCACAACCCTGGGATCACGACCTGACCCAAAATAAAGAGTCAAAGCCTCAACTAACTGAGCCACCCAGGTGCCCCTTGTCAACTTCTTTGTACTTACATGATCAGGCCTCCAAAATGTATTGCTAGTTACACACATAAAATTTTTCTTTTAAGATATCGTTAATTTCTGCAAAGCAAAACTGCCTTTATCCTCCTCAAATTTTATTCTAAGAACACTTCTAAGACTTCACTTCTGCCTTCTCCACTTAAATAGTTTTCCATCTTCCTATTTATTTTCTTAAATAAAACATATGCAAAGAACTATCTCATTCAAGGACCAGAATATGATAAAATTTTTCTTGTGCTTAAAATAAACATTCATATTTTGCATATTCAGAGGCACCTTTCAGATCATTTGTCTCTGAATGCACCACAGAACGACACATAATAGAAGCTTAGTCTATATTTTCTAGGGTTTTCTTTATTCTTGCTATTTTGCCTTTTTTTTCTTGTGCTCGTTTTAACAAGGCAGGTGGTACATAGGATCTGAGAGAGAAAAAATTTCAGGAAAAGCTGGCTGACCCTGAGAGTGATATTCTCTCTGCTCACTCCCCCTCTGGATTCTCCTGTCCCTATTGTATTTTTTAATATGAAATTTATTGCCAAATTGGTTTCCATACAACACCCAGTGCTCATCCCAACAGGTACCCTCCTCAATGCCCATCACCCACTTTCCCCTTCCCCCACCCCCCATCAACCCTCAGTTTATTCTCAGTTTTTAAGAGTCTTTTATGGTTTGCCTCCCTCCCTCCCTAACTTTTTTCCCCCTTGTCCCTATTGTATTTGAGGATGGTTTCCCTGTTTATGTTGAAGAAGGAACGCCACAGAGGGCTACTCTCCTCCTTCGTGGAGTTATGTGTCCTGAGTATTCTAAGAATTTGCAGCAAAATCTTTCTAATAATATTGTCTCTAAACTTCAACTCCTATTTTACTCTTCAATTGGTGACTTGAGGCTCAATTTTTTTATAAAGATGTAATTTAAAATTGTATCCAGAGCTGCAGCTATCTTTGAGGCTGAAGGTCATATTTTCATTAAAAAGGATGCAAATGTGCCCTAAGAGTGTTAGAACTATCCCTTGTTCCTGAACATTACTCTCTGTCACTTTTAAAAATAATTGTCTCAGGACTGAGGATAGCATCTTCCCGGCAATTCCTACTCACTACATACATGTGGTGTGAAGGATAACTAATAAAGAATGTTACAAAGTCTTCTATAAGCATTGCACATTCTACATATGCTTAATAATTTTAGCATTAATAATTCCTAAATGGAAGGTTATAGCAAGAAATGGAACCCACAAACTTTAGCGCCATCCCAAATTCTGAAAGCCAATTGTAACTTAAATATAACCAAGCCCAATAGAAATACTAATTCAGATCATAAATTTTATAAATCTATTCATCATAACATTTCCTTTTTAATTCCTACATTTAATAAGTAAATGTTGATCTGATATTAATTTTAAGAAAAAAGAATGAAAAACATAAGCGACAAAAATAACACAGTTGGCAAAAAGGACAGCTTTGGGCTCGTAAACTAAATTACAAGGTTTCAACAGGGCCATAGTTTAGGAGTGTTACTTGTGTTCAATTATTAAGGCCATGTTTGAAAAAATTTTTTTTTTTTTTTTTTTTTTACGTGGGCTTGACACCCAGCACAGAGTGCAACACGGGGCTTGAACTCACAACCCTGAGATCAAGATCTGAGCTGATATCAATCAAGAGTGCGATGCTTAACCAACTGAGCTGCTCAGGCGCCCCCCAAAATCATTTTTAATCATGGGACGATGTATGCAGTTTTTCTAAAACAGGTGATGGAAAATCTGGTTCTGGCACTGTTTTAGTTAATGGTTTGGGGAAAGCCATTTGACCTACTTTTGCTTTTATGATGTTTTCAAAAGAAGAATTAGAGCCACTGGATCTTTTTCCTTCTAGAAAAGTGAGGTGCTGGCAAAAATTCTTTTTTTCACTCTCTTGTGCTATCTGCTGAGCCCCAAAGTTATTCAGACTCCAGAGAAGGAAAAGAAGACAAAGAGAAAGAAAACTTTTTTCACACTAGCTTAAAGGTCTTCCTACCTTCGTGATCTATAAGTCCTCTCATATACTTTCCTTTTTTTCCTTCCACCTTCAAAAAAGTTCCAGATGTAAGAATACCATACAATGACCAAGAGAGATACCCGGAAGAAAGGAGCCAACAAACCCATGTTCATTGCTTTATCTAGCTCACTAGAAACAATAGGTACTTGCTGTGTTCCTTGCTCTGTTGAGAGAAGTATAAAACAATTACCAGGTTTATCAGTTCCAACTTGGAGTTGGGAGTTTCAAATATCCTCCCAATGGTTGGATGTGCCTCACTAGCCCATTATCTCTGTTGGCATTCCTAACTGGAGACCTAACTACATTAAACCGTCAAAAATGGCTTCCCGATTCTTGTGCTTCAGGCTAACACTCCCAGGCATACATCCTACCTAGAAAACATGTCTCTGGATTGCTTCCTCCCTATTCTTTATAGAAGGGGAATTAATAACAATTTTTAGAACTCTCAGGTTAAAAACACATAAAACTCACTATTATCTTGTCTAAAATAGTCTTTCCTAATATCTTATGTCTCCCTGTAGCCGAAGAAATAAAGATTTTTATTATATTTAATCCAGAAAGCTGTAAAGTAGGCTAGATTTTTCTCTCTCGAATTTATTTCTCTATGTCCTGCTTATATCAGGTTACCCTGGGTTTGGGGAAGGCAAAGGAAACATACACTAGGGTAAGTCAGGAATTTCAAATTCCTTGAAATAACTGATTGTTGTAAATATTATGTTTATCCCCCCAAAACCCCACTTATTCATTATGATTGAATATAAATAAATTTCTGATCTATAAATAAACATTTCCCAAAAATATTCATTGGATCTTTTTCTTTTAACTGAAGAAGCACCACACTTGCTCGGTAGCATGGATTTTAAAATGTTATGATTGGGGCGCCTGGGTGGCGCAGTCGGTTAAGCGTCCGACTTCAGCCAGGTCACGATCTCGCGGTCCATGAGTTCGAGCCCCGCGTCGGGCTCTGGGCTGATGGCTCGGAGCCTGGAGCCTGTTTCCGATTCTGTGTCTCCCTCTCTCTCTGCCCCTCCCCCGTTCATGCTCTGTCTCTTTCTGTCCCAAAAATAAATAAAAAAAAAAAAAAAAAAAAAAAAAACGTTGAAAAAAAAATGTTATGATTTAGGAAATTGGGGGATTCAATAGGTTGTTATCATGCCCCAGAATGTGTAAGTTACTCCTGAGCCATTAAATAGATGCTCACGGAGAGGAAACACATCAGCGATGGCAACAATCACACCAAGCTGCTAGTTAGGAGTGGGCGGTACAAAAGTGGAGGCAGCAGAGAGGTCATTTTCATTTTAATATCATTTTATAAGAGTAAAAGGGAAGCTTCACTAGCTTTATGATACCAAATATGTTTTAGTGATCTTTTCGAACCAAGATAAAGCTTGAAGAATATTCTAATGAGATGGGAAGGTTAAGACCACTTTAATCACAAGAAGTTTGAGAATGAGATATTTGGTTTGAGGAGGGCAGTTGTTGGGATGAGCACTGAGTATTGTATGGAAATCAATTGGACAATATATTATATTTTTTTAAAAAAAAAGAGAGAATAAGGTATTTGGTGGTCGTGGGAAGTAGATTTGAGGATGGAACTCTCCTTACCCAATGTATATATCAATATCTTCTCACCCTCTTTTGAGGGAAGTAAGTGAACGCACTGGTGTTCTTACAACTGTTTGTGAAGCATGTGTCCTTACATCACCTCTTAGATATTCATCCCTTGTTTTTAGCAAAGTCTCCGTACAGGAGCTATGAGGACAACTTATTGTGGTCGGCAGAAATCTGGGTCGATCCAGAAGCATGAAAACCCGTAATTGTTGCTTCCTCTCTTGACCCTCCTCTATTCCGCAGTCCTGCAGAGACATCCCAGCCTTCTGGCAGGCATGAGTCGAAGAAGGGCAATGCCTTCCCCTCCTTCCCAACTGGGACCTGGGATCCAGGATATGTGGCCAATGTGAAATTAGAAGGTACTTCTCTTTCAGGCCATTTTGCCCTTATTACATTTTCACAGAGAAAAATTCATATGTATAAATCACAGCCAATTTTTTGGCAATTCCCCCAGTAGAGCTGATCCTTCTTTCCACTTTCCAGTATGTGGTACTTGTGCAGAACCGAAGTTGCAGCCTGTCCATTTTAACACAGATTTGGCATATACCCCCATTTTTTAGTCAATATTACTATAAGTAAAATCTTTCTGGAGAATTAAGTACTCCTAATATTAAAACTACCCAAAGATATAAAATCACAGAAGGACATTTGTGTAATGAAAAATGTACTTAAGCAGTAACTGGAATGTAATCTTACAGAATAATAGGTGCTTCACTCTGGCTCACTTATCAGTGAATGCCACATCCTGTACACTGTTGAAGCCAGGGGCCATGTTCTACTTCAGAAAAAAGGCCGAGATTTTAAGAACTTTCAGGTTTGCAGTTTTCTGACATGCAAAGCAACCAGACCTCATTGTTCTGTTAAAAAAAAAAAAATGTTAAGTGTTTTTAAATTCTTTGAATGACACCAGCACACGAAATGGTGTTATTACTGCTACAATCCTTTTAATGTTTGGCTAAATAGAAGTACCTCCTAGAAAACTCGGGGGAAGAATAATCCTCCTACCCTATTGAAACTTTCGGTGCTACTTCTTGAAATAGGGAACCCCATTTTTGTACCCCTAAAGCCTGCCATGAATTTTGTACTTCTACACGGAATTATTTCACATTTGAGAAACAGGGTGAAGACAAGTGAAAAGAGCTACATAATTCTGAACAGTGAATAGGCTAAGAGATGGTTTAGTAACAGTATTCAAGTGTATAAATGTTTAAACTAAGAAAGATGATGTTGAGCCTCACTTCAATGCCCTCAGGACAGGGTGAAAGAAAATGGACTTAGAACTTCACCAGAAAAAATGTGTTGTGTATGCATAAATACTCACATGGACACACCAATACTGGACATGCACATATACACACATAAATATAAGCAGAGTCTTCATAAAACCCTGTGTATTCTATTTCTTTTCCTTGTGCATCTGAAAGTTTACTAACTTAGTCTGGGGTTATGCTATAAATAACCTATTCAGAAGTTCAGAAGTGAATTTATAAAACTGTAGGACAATCATATTATGCAGTTATTAAAATATCTATTCATTGCAGATCCTGTGACACACTACACAAATGGCTGCCATAAACAAGAAGATAATGGATAACCTTGGCTGTAGAATTAAAATCCATATCACTTTTTAGAGGATAATCTCTTTTGACTTTATGTGATACACATACATTGCTTCTGTCTTACCTACTACCCAAGTTGTTAAACTTCAAAAAGCTATACGAAGTCATTACAAAGTACCTTTGTATATATAAAAAAAAGTCCCATATAAAGGTTGAGTCTAAAAACAAGTAAAAGTTTGTCAACTTCTTAGAGCCCCAAGTAAATTTTTTAAAATATTTTTAATGTTTACTTATTTTTGAGAGAGAGACAGAGTGCCAGCGGGGGAGGGGCAGAGAGAGGAAGACACAGGATCCGAAGCAGGCTCCAGGCTCTGAGCTGTCGGCACAGAGCCCAATGCGGGGCTCGAACCCACGAACCATGAGACCATGACCTGAGTCTAAGTCAGACACTTAACTGACCGAACCACTCAGGTGCCCCCCAAGTAAATATTCTGATGTTCTGTGATCTCAATATTTTTTGAGTAACCATGTTATGTCCTAAAACTATTCATGACACAATACGTTTTCTTATATCTTCTCATGTATAATTCTTCCTCAACCTTCTTGGAAGACTCTTCCTTCCCACCATGTCCGTTAGATATTGAGTCTTAAAAGATAAGTAGGTGTCCTCCTGGATGTGTGAAGATGGAGAAGCACAGTGGGGAGAAAAGAGCGTTCGAAAGAGATGGAAGAGCTCGATCCAAAGTCCAGGGATATGGATGAGGACACGTTTAAGAAAATGCCAGTACTTGGGCGTGGCCAGAGTTCCCATGTTTGTTTAGTGGGGAGCAGGTAGTAAAAGTGAGGACATGATACTGAATAACAAATAAGGCCACAGGCACACAGACTAAAGAGGCCTTATTTACCACACTCGGAAGTTTAGAGATTTTTCGTCTCAGTTAATGATGGGTTTTAAGCAGAGCATTTGGGTCATCAGATTTACGTTTTAGAGAAATCATTCTTGCAATGGTGTGGAGAATTCACTGAAGGGTAAACAAGACCATTGGCAGAAAGGACCGTTTGGAGACTGACCTACAGAAGTAATGGAGGGAATGGAAAAGGAGGTCGTCGGAAAGAAATTGAGAGGAAATAATTTATAGGATTTACTATTAATTGAATGAGAAGTTAAGTGTGAGAGCGGAAACTAGGATGCCTCTAAGGGTTCTCAGTTAAGAGATCATGTATTTGAGGATACCACACATTGAGACAGGGACTAGAACAGAAGCAAAAATAGAGGAGGTAAAGCTTGGGAGGGAGAAATTAGTTCTGTTTTGATCTCTTAGATCTGAGGTGTTTGTGGGATGCTCATCAAGTTGAATCTCAAGGAAAAGACAGATTCTAGGAAACCACTTAGAAAATCTGATGTCAGTGAAACCAATCCACTGATGCCGCACTTCAGAGCTGAGGTCCTTGACAATACTCTTGTGAAATGAGAAAGGGAGTGCTTCCTGTTTTTAACCCTCTTAGGGCTCCACACCAAAGGGCTCTAAAGCACGATAGATTTTACCATTATACCTCCTTTATATCATACACATAGCCATTTGCTCTCAAGAGTACACCCACCTTTTAAAGAACCTGTATATCACACTTAATGTGTCAATTTGGCTAGGCTATAGGACCCAGTCATTCAATTAAATATTAATCTAGGTATGTTATACATATCAAGTTATGTTATACATGTAGTTAACATCTACAATTAACTGACTTCAAGTAGAGAAGATTATCCTTAGTAATCTGGTGGGGGGGGGGAAGGATGACAGTGGTCATTCAATCAGTTGAAAGACCTTGAGAGCAAAGCTAAACCTACAACTAACACCATACTTAATGGTGAAAGAAAAGATGCTTCCCCTTAATATCAATTATGAGACAGGATGTCTGATCTCCTTTGCTTATATTCCATGGATTACTTCACATTATAGCTATAGAAATTAGGCAAGAAAAATAAATAAATGGTATCCAGACTGGAAAAGAAGAAAAAAACTATCTGCAGGTGACATGATCTTATATGTGGAAAAATCCTTAAAAATCCACTAAAAAACTACTAAAACTAATAAGTAAGTTTAGGAAAATTGTAGGATTCGAGGTCAATGTACAAAAATAGATTTTATTTCCATACATTTCCAATGAGCCATCCAACATAAAATTAAAATAATTCCATGCATAATAATATCAAAAAAGAATAAAATACTAGAAATAAACTTAACAAAATAATTGCAAAATATCTGAAAACTACAACACATTGTAAATAGAAATTAAAGATCCAAATAAATTAAAAAACATCTCATATTCATGGATTGGAAGATTTAATATTGTTAAGATGGCAGTACTGCCCAAAATGAACTACAGATTCAATGTAATCTTTATCAAAATCCCAGCTGTCTTGGTTCAAATTGACAAGCAGATTCTAAAATTGATATATAATCACAAGGGATTCACATTAGAAAAAACAATCTTGAAACAGAATAAAGGACTCACACGTCCCAATTTCAAAATGTATATACAAAGCAATGGTATAAACAATAGTATAGACAAAAATAAACATATAGATAAATGGAAGAGAAATGGAATAGAAACAAGAGCTCAACAACAAACTCCTATACCTATGATCAACCGATTTTTGACAACGGTGCCGAAACCATTCAATAGGAAAGAATGGTTTTCTCAACAAATGGTGCTGGGTCAACTAGATAGTCACATGCAAAAGAATTAAGTTCATGCCTCATCTCACACAATATACAAAAATTAACTCAAAATGAATCAAAGACCTAAATGTACGGGCAAAACATTTTCTTAGAAGAAATATAGGGAAAAATTTTCATGACCTTGCATTTGTCAAAAATTCTTAGATATGACACCCAAAGCACAGGCAACAAAAGATAAAGTAAATTAGACTTCATTGAAATTAAAAACTTTTGTGCTTCAAAGAACACTATCAAGAAAGTGAAAAGACAACCTACCTAATGGGAGAAATATTTGCAAGTTATATATCGAATAAGAAAGAAAAGATGCTTATAATATTTATATAATATATAAAGAGCTCTTACAACTCAATAATAAGACAAATAGCCCAATAAAAAATGAGCAAAGTATCCACATAGTCATTTCTTCAAAGAAGATATATTTTAGCTCCATTAAGTACATGGAAAAATATGCAACATCATTAGTAAATTCAAATCATAATGAGATACCATTTCACACCCACTAAGATGGCTAGGAAAAAAGTAAGATAACAAACGAATGTGTGGATATATCCACACATAAAATTGTACACAAATGTTTATAGTGACATGATTCATAATAGCCAAAAGTTAGAAACAACCCAAATATCCATCAATGGATAAATGGAGGATAATTCATCTTAGAATCCATTGGAGTGAAGTATTTATACATGCTACAACAAAGATGAACCTTAAAAATATTACGCTAAGTGAAGGAACCCAGCCACAAGATCACATATTATATGATTCCAATTATATAAAAGTTCAAAACAGATAAATCTATAGGGATGGAAAAAGTAGATTAGTTGTTCTGTAAGGCTGTGGAGTTGGGGGGAATAGATGTAGGGATGGAGGGACAGGAAAGAATGTGGAGTTTCTTTTTGAGATGATAAAAATAGTCTAAAATTGACTGTGGTAATAATTGCACATATCTGAGAATATACTAAAAATCATTGAATTGTACACTTTAAGTGGGTGAATTATATCTCAATAAAGTTGTTTTTTAAAAAGGAGCAAAACTGGTATTTCCCTGAGGAAGAAGAAAATCTGCCTGCGGATAGTAGCTTTAGCTCCTGTCAGAGTTTCTAGCCTACGAACATGGCCTACAGATTTTGGACTAGCCAACCAGCACAATCAAATAAACCAATTTGGGGGAGGGGGGCATGAGGAGAGAATGAGATTTCTGTACTTCCCACTGTTTCTGTTTTTCAAGTAGAACACTGGTTAATACAGATTTTGACATTCAGAAGTGGGGTGCTGCTGTAACAAATACCTAAAAATGTGGCAGTGGCTTTGGAATTGGGTTATAGGTAGCGGCTGAAATAATTTCAAGGTGCTTGACAGAAAAATCCTAGATTGTTTTGCAGAGACGACTGGTAGAAATATGGACGTTAAAGGTACTTCTGGTGAGATCTCAGTAGGAAACAGGGAACGTGTTATTAGAAACTGGAGGAAAGGCAAACCTTGTTAAAAAGCAGCAGAACTTGGCTGAACTGTGTTCTACTTTGGAAAAGCAGAACTTGTAAGAGATGAACTTGAATATTTAGCTGAGGACATTTCCAAAGTGTTAAAGGTGCTGCCTGATTTTTCCTTGCTGCTTAAAGTAAAATGCAAAAGGAAGGAGATAAATTAAGGGAGTACTGTTAAGCAAAAAGGAACCAGCACTTCATGATTTGAGAGGTTCTCAGTCTATCCATATTGCAAAGGATGCTAAAATTAGGAAATTCACTGTTGAGAAAACCTGCTCTGTAGAGAAAGCCAAGAGTGTAGCTGGACAGTCTTTTGCTGAAGAGATTAGGTGTGTGACTCATTTTCCAATCAACCATCTCAACAGAAGCCAAGAATAGAGATGAGGTCATCCAGGAAGAATCTGTGGAGAATCCTCTTGTCTGATGATGTGGATCCCCTTGGGATACACAGGAGGCCCATAGATTTTGATGGTATTATACCAGCACAAACATTGCCAGTGGACTGATAGGGACAGAGACTGGACCACATGGAAAAAAGGTTGTATACTCCTAGCATTCTGCAGGCAAGAAATGGGTTTATAGAGCTACCCAGCTGCAAACATGTGTTACCCTTCAAGAAAAAGTTAGAATGACTCAAGGCGAAATTGCCATGGGCCCAGAGGCCAAGGACAATGGAGTTGCCAGTAAGGATGCAGAGGATTATGGAGCCATAGGCACAGAGGAAGGAGCCTCAAGCCACAGAGGATTATTCTTAAGTCTCAAAATCTAATGAAATCTGCCCTGCCAGATTTCAAACTTGCTTGGTACTAGTGACCCCTTCATTTCTTTTAATGTCCCCCTTTTGTAATGTGGATGTCTATACTCTACCTGTCCCACCATTGTACTTTGGAAGCAAATAACTTGAGTTCTATGTTCACAGGTTCACAGATGGAGAGGAATTCTGTCCCAAGACAGATGATGCCCAGAATCTCACCCATACCTGATTTAGATGATCAGATTTGGGTGCCTTTGAGTTCACAATATTTACTTAAGATTTTAGACTAAGAGTTGATGATGTAATGAGTTGAGACTTTGGGCAATATTGGGTGGGGTGAATGTATTTTGCACATGGAATGGACATAAATTTTGGGGAGTCAGAGGGTGGACTCTAGTGGGTTGAATGGTGATCTCCCAAGATATATGACCATCCAGAGTCTATATATATATAACCTTATTTGGAAAAAGGGTCTTGGAAGATGTACTTACTTAAGTAAAGACCTTGAGGCAATCATCCTGGAGTAGAGTGGGCCTTAAATCCAATGATTAGTTCTCACAAAAAAGAAAGGGACACAGAGAGGTGAAAACACAGGCAGAGACTGACATTGTACTACCACGGGCTATAGAATTCCAGGAGCCACCAGAAGCCAGGGGAGGCAAGAGAGGATTCTTCCCTAGAGCATTCAGACAGAGAATGGCCCTGCCAACACTGTGTTCAGAATCTTGGCCTCCAAAACTGTACGAGAATAAATTTCTGTTGCTTTAAGCCATCAAGTTTGTGGTAATTTGCTACAGCAGTCCAAGGATATGACTCCACGGGGCATGGGTGAATTCTGTTGCCAGTCCATGCTCCCAGAACCATCACTCCCTTCTGATAACTTACATCTAGTGAATGAGCCAAATTCTCTGTCACAGACTTACTTTACACTGTGGAAACTGTATTCTCACATATCCCATTGTCCTTTCCTGCAACCAGCTTCAGCTAAAGCCACCTCCATACAACAGGTGGATTTTATATCATGGAGCTTCAGTTGGAAGATGGAGTGGCCAGGGTACCAGCTGAGTGTCTCCTAAGAGAATTCTCCACTCCATAAATTTGTGGATACCCCTGTTGGGTAGAAGGTACCACTTTCAGATGCCAGAGTACCCAAATCTAAATAAATGGATGGACTACTCAAACTATTACATATCTGAATCCCAAAATGTTCCGTGAAATTATTTTGAGGGATTTTCATTTTAATTATGTTTTATCTTTGACATATCATGATTATGAATACATATTGCCATCATCATAATTTTTAAATAAATAGACTAAAATATACTAAGCACAGTGGTAGGCACAAAAAATATTATTTGAATTAGGTCTGAGGATCTAATGTATAACATGGTGACTAAACCTAAAAATGTATAATTAAAATTTGCTGAGACAGTAGAATTTAAAGGTTCTCACTAAAAAAAAAAAAAATGTGAGATGACGAATGCGTTAACTCAACAGGAGGAGTCTTTTCACAATGGATACACATATCAAATCATCACGTTGTACACTTTAAGTATCTTACAATTTTGTCAATTATACCTCAATAAAGTGGAGAAAAAATTTAATTAAGATGTATAGAATGGAATAGATGGAGGTTTTAGTAGTTTAAAAGATATCTTCTAGGGGTGCCTGGGTGGCTCAGTCAGTTAAGCATCTGACTCTTGACATCGTCTCAGGCCATAATCTCAGGGTTTGTGAGGTCGAGCCCCTCGTCACACTCTGCGCTGACAGTATGGGGCCTGCCTGGGATTTTCTCGCTCCCTCTCTCTCTCTCTCTCTCTGCCCCTCCTCCACTCATGCTTTTTCCCTCTCTCAAAATAATTAAATAAACCTTGAAAAAAAACCGGAAGAAACAATTATTCTAAACAATATAGAACTAAATTGTTTCTCCCTGAAATCTCAAAGAAGGTATATGTAGACAGACCAGAGCCACCAAGGTGAATTTTCAAAGCCTTTAGAGGCCCAGGCTGACTGTATCTTTCATCTCAACCCTCCTATTGCATAGCTTCCATTCTTAAGGCTTATTCACAGTTTCAATATGGCTGATTAATTTCAACTATCAAATCGCCATGAAGAAGGAAGAGAAGAAAGAATGCTCTTCCCTTCACTTCTAAGGAGCCTTCCTAAAAGTCTTCCTCCACTTATACCTCATTGGCCAGGTCAATGTGCAAGGGAGACTGGAAAATAAAGCTTTCAGCTGGACTCATTGCAACGATTTGGTTACTAAGGAATAAGAGGATGATCCACTTGCAGAAGCATTTACTAGCCTGTGATACAATGAGTTTCAACATATGCCATAGGTCAATTTCTGAATGTCAGACTTAAGAATTACAATGATTGTGCAAAATACACCTCTCATGGTGGTATCACTTACTTCTGTTCATCATCTTGCTTGAGCTGCCATACTCCAGAAAAAGGGAAGAAACTCTTCCACTATCAAAATTGTAAACAATACATTACAAATTAATTTTATATTTTAAGCTTCTGGTATTTAAATGAAAAGATACTTTTAACAAGGTAAAAAGAAATGGTAGGTCTAAGAGTTAAAGTTAAAAAAAAAAAAGTCCATTGTCCAAAATGCTGTACTAGGGTCTTCTTAATAATGATGGTGAGGTTCCAAATGTAGTAAATACAGAGCACTACTGAACCATCATCCATTTCTATGTTCCGGCATATCTGAATGTGATTATCAACTTGAGGGAGTAGCCTGAGAAAAGTTTATTTTCAGGGGGTCTTAAAGAACTCAGTGGCAGGGAAGAATACAAGCATGGCAAGAATGACCTCTCAAGTCAGAGGAGAATAGGGATTCTGAAAACAGCATGGCCGAGACTATGCAAATCTGCTCCCAACACTGCTCCCCTGGTACAGATCTGAATCCTCAGGAGAAAGGAGGCTATGAGTAAAACTAAAAATCTCTGTAACACTCAAGCATCACTCCTTAAGGCACATCTAACACAATGTAACCTTAAAGGTAGGAAGACATGTTCTCCAGTTCCGCAGGAGGGCACCCGAAAGCTTTGCCATGCTGGGAGCTTTGTGCAGCCACCAGGATAGCACTGATAATGGCCAACACCCAGTGGCAGAGAAGCACAGACTAACAAGGTCCCTCCTTGCCCCCTCTCTGCCTGGCCCAGTTGTTTGATGACACAGATCTATGGCGCTCACTCAAAGTACTGCAGAGGGCCAGCTAAGAAGCACCATCTCCCATACCTGCAAGAGTGAGAACAGCCACTAGCAAGGAAATCACTCTTTCCAGAAGAGCAGTGAGAATGTCAGGGGGACAAATTGTGTTCAAGCACATGTGAAATATCCCCTGGGCTGCTGAGACTCGATAGAGACTGCAGGACTTCATAAAGGTCTACATAGTTGCACGGTTAGTGGTCCATAACTAGGATAATTTGAGTTACATATGTATTTTTCCTGGCAAGAATACTCAGACATCAAACTGCAACAAAAATTTTAAGAGAATGCTCTAAAATTACAATGCAATTTTAGATATTACTGAAGCATGGAGACTAGTTTTTGCTGCATAGTAGATACCAAAAATTATAGAGTTTCAAGACATCCTTACTTCATGTCATTCAAAAATGTTTATAAAGCACCTACCATATATGCCCTATGCTAATTGCTAGGGATGTAGAGCTGAGCCACAAATATGTGGATGATAGAGTCTAGTCAAAGTCAATGTTAGGTATGGGCTGTAGAAGCTAGCAATTCACGTTTGCCCCAGAAAATTCACCAACATATTATATTTATTTGAAAAAAGTATATTTGGTTACTGTAACAGGTTGAATTATTGTTCCATTTTTTTTCACTTTCTTCTTCTTATATAATTATACATTATATACTTTTTGGCATGTGACTGTTCATCAGATTTATTGAAGTGTAATTTATATGCCATAACTTTCACCCATTGTAAGCACATAGTGCAATATTTGGTAAATTTATAAAGCAATGGAGCCATCATCACAGTGCAGTTTTAGGACACTTGTCCTACCTCAAGAAGTTTCCTCATGCTACATGCAATCTATCCCGTCTCCTATCCCCAGATCCAGGCTATCATCCCTCTATATCGTTTTCCCTTTTTAGAAATGGGATCACTTAATATACAGTCTTTTGTGTCTGGTTTTTCACTCAATATAATGGCTTTCAGATTCATTCATATTATTGCCTGTATCAAACTTCATTCCTTTTTATTGCTAAATAGTATTCCATTGTATGGATATACGGATATACCACATGTGCTTACCCATTTCCCAGTTGATTAACATCTGGATTCTTTACAAATTTGGGCTCTTAAAAATAATGCTGCTATGAGTGTTCACGTGCAAGTATTTGTGTGACTTCATTTCTCTTGAGTAATTACAGAACGGTGGAAATGCTGGACAGTATTGTAAGTATATGTGTAATTTGTCAAGAAATTGTCAAACTTTTCCAAAGTAGATGTAACATTTTACATTCTCATGAGCACTGAATAAGTAATTCAGTTTGTCTACATCCTTGCCAACACTCACTATTGTCAGGCTTTTTGATAATAGGTCTATAGGTTTGTAGTGATATTTCATTTTAGTTTTAATTAATCTTTCCCAAGTGTTTTTATCTTTTCATGTGCTTATTAGCCATTTGCATGTGATTAGTGAAATGCCTATTCAAATCTTCTATCCATTTTTAAATTGGGTTGTCTTTTTTATTATTGAGTTGTAAGAGCTATACATTCTGAATATGTCTTTTATCAGATATCCGATCTACAAATATTTTCTCCTAGTCTGTGGTTTGTCTTTTCATTTTCATGATGGTCTTTTGAAGAGTAAAATATCTTAACTTTGATAAAGTCCTTTTTATTTATTTTTTCATTTACAGATTGTTTTCATGTCAGATGTAAAAAAGTGTTGCCTAACCTAAGGTCACAAAAATTTTTCTCTTATTTCTTTTTTTTCTCTTATTCTCTTCTAGAAATACTATAGTTCTCACTCTTACATTTAGGCCTTTGATCTATTGTGAATTAATTTTTTCGTGCGCAATGTAAAGTAAGTTCATTTAAAAATTTTTGCATATGGATATCTAATTGTCTCAGTACAACTTGTTAAAAAGAGTATTGTTTCCTGATTGAAGTATGTTTGCATCTTTTTTTAAAGTAAATTTACCATAAATCTTAGAAGTTATTTATAAACTCTATTTTGTTCCACTGACGATACGTTTATTCTTATACGATACAGTCTGATGACTGTAGCCTTATATTAAGTTTGAAATCAGACAAGGTAAATCCTCCAACCTTTTTTTCTCCAAAATTGTTTTCCTAATCAGTTCCTTGCATTCCCATATAAACTTTAGGACCAATTGTCAAATTTTACAAGAAAAAAGCCTGCTGGAATTTTGACAGAGATTATATTAATCTATAGATAATTTGGGGAAAAACTGCCAACTAAAAAAGTCTTTTTTTTTTAATGTTTATTTATTTATTTTGAGAGACAGAGACAGCACAAGTGGGGAAGGTGCAGAGAAAGCCCAAGTAGGCTCCATGCTGTCAGTGCAGAGCCCAACATGGGGCTCAATCCCACAAACTGTGAGATCATGACCTGAGCCAAAATCAAGAGTTGTACGTTTAACCAACTGAGCCACCCAGGTGCCCCCATCTTAAGAAGTCTTATAATCCATGAACATGGTTTATCTCTCCATGAATTCAGATCTTCTGTAATTTCTCCCAGCAATGTTTTATACTGTTTTAGCATTTAGCTCCTGCACTTTTATTATGTATATTCCTAAGCATTTTTTCTTTTTGCTATTTTTATAATGAATTCCTTTCTTAAATTTATTTTCAGATGGTTCATTGCTAATATAAGAACTAACATTGATTTTTATATATTCATTTTGTATCTTGCAGCCTTGTTAAGCTCACTTATTGGTTCTAACATACACATACATACATCAGTATAATTTTAGGGCTTTGTACATATAAAAGCATAAGGTTGTTATTTTCCTTGCTTTATCACACTGGCTAAAACATTCAGTAAAACTTTGAAAAGAAGTTGTGAATGGGGACACCTGGGAGGCTCAGGATGTTAAGTGTCCGACTCTTGATTTCAGCTCAGTTCATGATCTCATGGTTATGGGATCAAGCCCCAAATCTGGCTCCATGCTGAGCATGGAGACTGCTTTAGATTCTCTCTCTCCCTGTCTCCCTCCCCCACTCACTTGTGCACTCTCTCTCCCTCAAAAAGTAAAAATAAAAATAAATAATTCACGAAAATGGATATTCCTGCCTTATTCCCAATCTCAATGGGAAAGATTTGTTATTTACAATGAAGTATAATGTTAGCTATAGATTTTACATACATGCCCTTTATCAGGTAGGGGAAGTTCCTTCCTATTCATAATTTGTGGAGAATTTTTATCATCAATTGATATTAGATTTTATCAAAGCCTTTATCTGTGGCTATTTAAAAAAATTATGTCACTTTTGTCCTTCATTCTATTAATACAGTATATTCATTGATTTTCAGATATAAAATCATTCTTGCACTCCAGGGACAAATCTTATTTGATCATTGTATATAATCTTTACCTATGTTGCTGATATTTTGCTAATATTTGTTAATATTTGCTAATATTTTGTTAAGGATTTCTGCATTTATGTTCATTAGAAATAACAGCTTCATAGTTTTCTTTTCCTGTGATAACTTTGTCTGGCTTTGGTTTTACACTAAAACTGGCCTTATAGGACAAGCTGGGAAGTGTTCCCTCTTCCTTTTCTTCCTAAAAGCATTTGTATAGAATTGGTATTGCATCTTCCCTAAATATTTAATAAAATTTAGTAGTGATGTCACCTGGGCCTTGGTTTTTCTTTGAAGGAACATTCGTAGTAATTACAATGTCTTTAGGCATTTCAGGTCTATTCAAATTTCATTTTTTCCTGAGATGGTTTTGGTAATTTTTATCTTTCCAAGATATTAACCATCTTAATTTAAGTTCTCTAATTTGTTGGCATAAAGTGGCTCATAATAGCCTCTTCTTATATTTTTAATTTCTGTAAGGTTTTTGGTGATGTTCTCACTTTCATTCCTGATTTCGTTAATTTGTCTTTTCTCGTTTTCTCTCTCTCCTTTTTTAAATGTTTACTTATTTATTTGAAAGAGCAGAGTAAGAGCACGAGCGGGGGAAGAACAGACAGACAGAGGGAGAGAAAGAATTCCAAAAAGGCTCTGTGCTGTCAGAGCGGAGCCCAACATGGGGCTCGATCCCACAAACCATGAGATCATGACCTGAGCCAACATCAAGAGTGGGAGGCTTAACCCACCAAGCCACCCAAGTGCCCCTCTTTGTTATTCTAGCTAAATTTCTATCAATTTTGTTGATTATGTTAATGAAACAACTTTTGTTTTCATGGCTCTTTCTCTATTGTTTTTCTGAATTTTACTTCACTTGTTTCTTCTCTGGTCTTTATTATTTCTTTCCTTCCTTTTACGAGAGGTTTAATATGCTTATCTTTAGCTTCTTGAAGTGGAGGCTTAGACTGATATGAGATCGCTTTACTTTCTAATATAATAAAGTTTTAAGTATCCCTCTCAGCACTCCTTCAGCTACATCTCATAAATTTTGGTAATGTTATGTTTACATTTTCATCCAATTCAGCATATTTGCTAATTTAGCTTGTGATTTCACCTTTGACTCATTGTTTTTCTGAAAGCATATTGAGAAATTCAAAATACTTGGAAAATCCAAAATTGCTTCCTGTTTTTCATTTCTTATTTAATTTTGTGATATTCGGAAAACATATTTTAAGTGTCATTTTATATCCTATAGTATGGTTTACTATGAGAGTTCTATGTGTACTTGAAAAGAATGTGTATTATGTTATTGCTAGGTGCGGTCTGCTATGTCATTTATGTCAAGTTGGTTGCTAATGTTGTTCAAGTCCTGAATATCCTTATTGATGTTGTCTAGTTCTTCTGTCAATTACTAAGAGAGTCATATTGAAATCTACAAGCACTACAATATTGAATTGACTACTTCCTTTAATTCTGCCAGTCTTTGCTACATGTATTTTGGGGCTATGGCTCTGGTGTTAGCATTTATAATTGCTATTTCCTCCTGATGTACTGAAATTTTTACCATGATTAAATGTTTTCTTTTATCTTTAGTAGTATTTCTCATCTTAAAGTCTATTTTTATATATTAGTAAAGCCACTCTAGGGATAGCTGTAAACCAACTTAAAAAAAAAAAAAAAACTTAAAAAAAGCCATTCCAGTTCTTCAATGGTCACTCTTTGCTTTTCCAGCCTTTTACTTTGAAACTACTTGTATCTTTGAATACAAAGTATGCCTTGTATAGACAGCATAGAGTTGGATCTTGCTCTTTCCTCCTCACAGGTTGGTTATATTTTAAAGTTTATTTTCTTAATAGTGCATCTAAGGATTACAGTACACCTTTGCAATTTATTACATTCTGCTTCAGGATTATCATCATCATCATCATCGCCGTCGTCATCATAAACAGCAGCTTTGCTCTGGCATATTTCCTCTCATTTTTAGTGCTAGTCTTGTCATACATATTACATCTATACATGTAAACCCCCAATATAACATTATGATTGTTGCTTCAAATGGTCCTTGCTTTTAAAGAAGAGGGGAAAAGATAAAACAATAAAGAGCGTGTTATATTTATTCACATATTTAACACTTTCAGTGTTCCTCATTCTTTCCTCTGGAGTTGAGTCACCATCTGCTACCATGTCTTTTCAGCCTGAAAGACAGTCATTAGAAGTTCTTACAGGACAGGTCCTTTTTTGTTTATCTGGGAAGGTCTTTCTTCTGCCTTCATTTTTGAAAAATGGTTTTGTTAGAAAGCTCTTGGTCAACGACTTTTTTTTTCTATTAACATTTTGGATATGTTCTTCCCCTACTTTCTAGATGCCCTATTTTTATGAGAAATCAGCCATCAGTTGTATTGTTGTTCTCCAGACATGATGAGTCATTTTTCTCTTGCTGCTTCAAGGCTTTGTGTTTGCCTCGTTTTTTTTGTAGTTTTTCTTATCATGGGTCTAGGTGTGGATCTCTTCGTGTCTATTCTACTTGGTGGTCACAGAGCTTCTTGGACTATAAATTAAGTTTTTCATCAAATTTAGCAGCTTATGGCTGTTATTAAAAAACAAAACACAGTTTCCCTTTCTCTCTCCCCACTCTCCCTGGACTACCATTATAAGTATGCTGATAGGTTGACATTGTTCTATGGGTCTTTGAGTCTCTGTTCATTTTTCTTCAGTCTTATTTTCTTTTTGTTCTTTAGGTGGGATAATTTCTATTTATCTATCCTCAATACACTAATTATTTCTCCTGTCTTCTCAAATATTCTCTAGACCCATCTAATAAACTTTCCATTTCAGTTATTGTATTTTTCAAATCTAGAATTTGTTTTTACAGATTATATCTCTATTTAGATTTCCTATTTTTGAGTCATTTCCACCATATTTTCCTTTACTTCTTTGTACCTGGTTTCTTTTCATTCTTCAAACATACTTATAATAGCTGTTTTGATATCTTTGTCTGTTAAATTCAAAACTTTGGCCCACTCTGATTGTTTCTATTGAATACTTATTGTCCTGAGTATGAATTTCACTTTCCTGTTTCCTTGCATTTCTCATATTTTTGGTTGAAAACTGGACATTTTCGATAACATAATGTAACAATTCTGAAGTTTTATCTATTGAGTGATTTGTCTGAAGGATATTTTTAAGTAACTTGAATGAATTTAAACTGCAAAACCTGTCTCCCACAATGTGTATAGCTCCTAATGTTTCCACTTAAGTTCTGAAATTGTGTTTCTAAAATTATTTTTCAGCTTGCCTTATTAGGGCTCACCCCTGTGTTACTAATAGCTTAGTGGTCAGCCAATGATTTATGCTGAAGTGTGCTGAGACCCCTCAAGTCCAAAAGCACTTCCAACCTCTGCCAATCAATCTTTGTGTAGATTGGGGAACACATTCAGAGCTCAGATAGTTCTCAAGTATGTCTGGGCTTTTACTTTTCACTTTTTGGTGTCCTCTGGCCATGTGCATAGTTCACAATCCCAGTCAGCCAGAAATGTGTGGAATGTTTATTAAGGCCTTTTATGGCTCTCTCTCACTTCCAGAAGCTCCCCATTAAATTGCTAGCTGGTCTGCCACTTGCCCCAAATAGGATCAGAGCCTCAGGCCAACAAAGCTGTAGGCCTTCCCATTTGTTTCCTACTGGGCTTGCCACCTTTCAATGACAAAGCCATGGGTTTTTGTCTCCAGCCCCAAGTTGAGACTACCCACTCAGGAAGCAAAACTGCTGGCATTCATGGCCAGCACTCCCCTCATAAAACTATAGCTTTCACCAACCAGCCTGGGTTAGGGGAGGTATGGAAGCAGCTCCAACCAGTAAATAAATAAATAAATAAATAAATAAACAAACGAATGAATGAATGAAATAAAAATTTTTTTAAATGGCTGCCAATGGCTGCATATTCCCACAGTCTTACTTAAAATTCTTCAGTTTTTTTCAGTCAGTACTTCTCCACTATTATCTGCCTTTGTTCAATTTCCATAACTCTGAAATGAATGTTATTGAAAATTTTATACAGTTTTATATCTGATTTTGTTTGGCAGAGAGGTTTCACTGACTTCTTCACAGCTGGAGATACATGTGCTGTGTGGCTTTGTAGTACCTCTCCCTAGTGGCAAAAGTATATTTCTTTGTCCCATCAATGTTGGGCTTGGCCATGTGACTGACTTTATCCAGTGGCACATTAGCAGGGGCTTTGAATGTACTCTCATGATGTGCTTGGTTCTTGCATTCCTGGTATGCGTCACCATTAGAGCATACCTCGGATAGTTACTGGTCCTAAAATAAAGAAGTGGGAAGTAGATTTATATCCAATCTTGAGCCTTAAGCCAAGCCCAGCTGAGCTTGGCCAAGTTCAGCCAAACCCCAGCTTAAACCCTAGTGACCTACAAATGCATTAATAAGAAAATAAATATTTATTATTATAGGCAACTGAGATTTTTGGCATTGGTTGTTATGCAGCAATGTTGACTTATGCAGTCACCTAAGAATAGATAGTACCCTATCTAACCTGTTCCACATGAACAATAAAACAAAGTAGTCCCATGCCCTGCTTTGTACATCCTTTTAAATGGATCCAGGCTTAAGGGTAATGTCTAGGTTACAAGCATCATCAAATGCCATGGAGAGATAATGAAACGAGTGGCATGGATTTATCATAAAATTCTTTAGAGTCAAGGGAGAGCAATGTGCCAGGTGTAAGCCTAAAAGAGCCATTTACTTCTGAGAGTTATTGACAAACAAGTAGAGAAGTACATGAAAAATGTCATTGTGCCTTTTATCAGCCTGCCAGACCAAGTTTAGCGCTAACTCAGCATTACTCTCTTACTCTGCATTACAAACTGAGGATCCCTAAGCAAGGATGCATTCTAAACTTCTATTTTGCTGAAAGCTCTGTATTTTTTGCACACAGCGAACAAAGCTTCTTGAGCAGATTCATCAGTTCAGTTTAATTCAACAATATCTGCAACAGAATACCTCCACCATTACAGGGCCAGCACAAGGCGTCCTACTATCCCTCACTTGAATGGTAGAACTCACCAATAAAATGCATGTTATAATGTAATGTGAGATGGGTCATAACAGGCATCTATGTGACAATAGCACTTCCCAGATCTAAGAATGTTAACTTAAAAGTCAAATCTCTCACCAGCACCATAAAGAATATTGTCAGTCTTAGCACTGAAATAGTCCTCATATCGATGTACCCCTGGAATGTGTGTATGCAGAGAATGGAAGACAGCAGGACACTCAAAAAGCTATTGTATGAGAGAGCCGATGTCAGAAAAATCACAAGCAAGGAGAGCAGGATAAATGCTATAAGAACATATCAAAGCACAGCATCAAGCAATGCAACAGAGCTTGGACTGCTGGGAAATAGCAGCAGTACACAAAACAGCCCTGGCTGCAACTGTAAGGAATGTGAAAAGCCTTCAGGTGAACAGCTAAACAATAGGCTACAACTACTCACCCAGGTACAGATTTCACATGTGCATAGCTCATTCTACATTAGCCTGTTCAGCCACACCTCTACACAGCAATTGTGGCTTGGACCCCCAGCCCTCTCTTAAAAAACAGAAGTCATCAGAATAATTCTAGATATTCCCTATCAACCCCTTGTATAATTTTATGTGGTTTTCCCCCCCAAAAGTTGTATACATCCACTCTAATGTCATTTGAAAGTGCCACACTGTAGATAATAGATTAATAGGAGGACTTCTGGCAGCCACAAATATCTCATTCGTAACCACTGGCCCAGAAGCAAAAAAGATCTTTGCCTTGCAAGAAAACCAGCTATAATAAAACCTATGAACTTTATCTACAGAAGAAGCAGAGCCGACCATGGGCCCTTACACTTGCAATTCTGTAAAAGCTACAGACCTTATAAACTACTTGTCTACTTTCTCTGGAAAACCGTTAGGTTTTCTTAAATGATCAGGGACCTACAGGTTGCACTGGAAAGAGCAAAATGGTATGCTCAAGAAGCAATTACAAGCATTGGGAAAAATACAGTCAAATTCCTAACTGTAGTCACACATCAACCAGTGGCCATTTTATATGACAGCAATAGCCCTGTAAGTTTCACTTCCTAAATAACCCATGAGGGCATCAATAACACACAATATTAAAAAATGTTGAGCTTCATGTGATGACACTGACTTATCAAGAAAATGCTATATTAAGTTGCTTTCTCTGATTAAGAAGATGCAGGGGCGCCTGGGTGACTCAGTCAGTTGGGTGTCCGACTCCGGCTCAGGTCATGATCTCGCGGTTTGTGAGTTCGAGCCCTGCGTTGGGCTCTGTGCTGACAGCTCAAAGCCTGGAGCCTGCTTTGGATTCTGTGTCTCCCTCTCTCTCTGCCCCTCCCCTGTTCACACTCTGTCTCTTAATAATAAGTAAACGTTAAAAAAAATTAGAAAAAAAAAGAAGATGCAAAAATATAGTATATTTAAGAAGACTTTCACAAAAATTATTGACACAGTGAACATTTTAATGTTTAAATATATCTGGAAAATATACACATGCAAAATATTTTATTGCACAATGGCTCTATATCACCACTATTCTGTAGAGATATAAATGTGAGCCACAAATGGAAGCCACATATGTAATTTTAAGTTTTCTAGCAGACACCTTTTAAAAGTTTTTAAAAGAGTAAAATTAATTCCAATAATAAATGTAACTTAGCCCAATATGGTCAAAATATTATCATTTTAATATGTAACCAACATAAATGAAATGTTTGCAGATTTTATTTGTACTAATTCTATGAAATCTGTTATGTGTTTACACTATGGCATATCTCAGTTCATACTAGCCACATTTTAATTGCTTAGTAAACACATTTGGCTGATGACTACCATATTGGATAGCACAGATGTCAATAAATGAAGCTTTACTGAAGAACTGAAATTAAGGCAAATGTAACCTTGGTATTCCAATCCAATATTCAGAAATACTAGAAGAAATGCAGATATCAAATCACATGTATTTCCCGAGTTTCCCCGAAAGCTCTATAAACAAGGATGAGAGAATTTATCACAAGTGTCTGATAACCATAACCAAAGCAAAAAAAGATTAATACTAATTCCTTGTAAGGGGAGGGGTAGAGTTATAGACTCTTAGAAGTTAGAATGAGGAAGAAACTTTCTCTGTAAAAGCTTCTTGAGCACTCAGAAATTAACTATAGCCTTATGGTAAGCATAGCATAATATAGAGTTGTTGAATCACTATGTTGTACACCCAAAACTAATGTAACATTGTGTATCAACTGTATTCAATTAAAAAAATGAAATAAAATAATTTTTAAAAATAAAATGAAGTGTAGCTTTTGATGCCATAGTCCTTTTCTCATTTGCAGAGGAGGAGAATTGTAAGCACTTAAAACCATTTATATAGTCATTTCTGAGATTAATAAGAAAAGTCCAATTTTCAAAGCTGTATCTCTAAAATAGCTAAATTTTCAAAGATTAAATTTCAATCTATGTCTAAATCGCAGTAAAAAACAATCTACTAAATAAATCTAATAAAAGATATTTGAAAGTAGAGCATGTTTTGCACCAGATGTGTATTGATTTAGAATCATTTGACTGTACAAGTTTAAAATTTTGTGAAAACTTGATATATTTAATAATTACATTCTAATTTGGGACTATTAAAACAACATGCAGATTTCTTTGTGTTTAATTGCACTCTTTCTAAGATAAAAAGAAATGAAAAAATCTTATTAATGCAGCATTAAAATTAAACTTATTTTATGCACAAAAGACAAGAAATGTTAACAACATGTTTCTGAGAAAGTATGCTTTCTCACTCACCTAATTCAGGTCTTGCATCATTCTATTTCTTTCCTACAGATCCTGGTCTCACCAAGGACTGTGCCCTATGGAATCCTCTGCTCAACTTCCTGTTATATCTCCTCTTTCTCATTGGATGCGAGCAAGGACAAAACTTAGCAGAGGCTTAGACAAAGAGGAACTATAAAGCGTAGGCCAGGACCAACTGGTAAGAAGGGAAATTCTTAAACGTTAGGTCCTGAGAAGCAGATGAAGGTTGGATCTGTGATCTTACCCCATGCGGTGGTAATTAAGAGCCATTAGAAGCTGGAGAAGTTTGGGGAGGCAGATTCTGGAGGCACAGTAGTATGGAGAAGGAACGTCTCTGAGTAAACTGAGGACTCAATGGAGGAATGATTGCAAGAATGAAGCCTTCAAGGTTATCACAGGGTCTTATTTACCATGAACTTAATTCATCTAAGTACCTTCGTTTTTCATGAATTACGGATATTATTTATTTTTATGATAATAATTATAATATTTTCTAGCAAGGCTAAATGATCCTAGATCGTTTCATCTTCCTCTGTGACTCTTGTAGTCTAATACTTGATTTCTCTTATCTGAACTTTCTTGAGGCTTTCTTTCTTTTCTAAGTTGTTGAGGCTTTTAGTACAAATCGCAATGTCTACTAGAGTCTAGCTACAGCTGAGTGCATTACCAGAAAAACCCAATGGCCCCAACATTAACTTGCTCTTATAAAACATCTTTGTGTTACAGGTTGATTTTTAAAATGAAACTACCTGCTATTTTTTATCTGTTTTGGGCCCTCCCTAACCCCCCATTCTCTCTAAGCTTTGGAGGACCCTTTTGTGACCACTAGTATGACTCCACTCTACAGTAACCATATAGATTAATGCTATTATCCTATTAGTTAATAGGGGGTAAAAAACAAACTGCCTGAGGACAGACACATGTGGTGATCTTAGGCCTTCATTCTGACGTCTGGCTTCAGGATCTACTCCTCCCCCACAAAGCAGTGCAGACAATTTCCAGGGTGCCAGGCCACCAGGACAAGAATTTGTGGAGTCCAGAACTCATCATTATTTTCCACCTTTCACTTGAGCAGTAAAGTTCTGGCCACCCTTCCTTTTGTAGCTATTGCTGGGTAGACAGGTACTTCAAAGTAAATGGAAGTTTGGATGTAAAAGCTAGTGACTCACACTAACTAAAACGCACATGAGACAAAAGTAAACATCAAGTGCTGGTGTGTTGATTTACGGTGAGTAAGACAACATGACACGCACAATACGTATCGTGTTGGCCTGATCAAAACATTTTTTTTTTCTAGTGGTCCAGCCACACAGAAATCAAAAGGTGGTTCTGTGAGCATGGACTCAAAACAACAGGAAGTAGATAAATCAAATCTTTAGTGCATCTTTTCCGAAAATGTGTTATGTGCTGTGAGACATTTTAATAGATCTTTCCACAACAAAAGGTTCAGTAATCAAGTGATGCTGAGAAACGCTAGATTAAACCAAGGAAAGCAGCTTTCATAACTATTTTCCCTTGGTCTGCAAATGTGAATTCTGAATCTGCAAGGGTTCCTATGGCACCCTTTTTCTAGAATAAATTAGGCTCTCCTCTTAATAGAATAATTATCAATATTTCATGAAACAATATTATCCTATAGATACAGTTTAGGATTCACTGACCAAACTCCTTAGCCTGACATAAACCTTATCACAGGGATGGACCTGCCAATGGGCCTAGCGTACTTGAAATACAAAAACTAAAGCCCTGCACCATTCTCCCTTCAGGGACATTCTTATCATAGAACTGAAACAAAACCAAGTCCAGTATCCGAGTCATTCTTTTTCCTTTTGTTTGTTTAGTTAGGGCTGCCAATATGTAGCTAAGTTATTTTCCTATTTCTTTAATTTGATTTCATTCTGCATTTAATTCTCACATTAAAGAGGTTACAGTGAAGGCTTTGCTTGCCTACATGTCACCCCACCTTTTTCAGGTGATTTTCCATACCTTGACTGTAAGTTATGTATTGACTTTAAATGTCACTCTAAATGACTCTATTTTCTTTATTTTCAAGCTTTAGTGTCCAGCTACGCTAAATACTTATTAAAAATATGTAACCAGAAAATGATATAACTCGTAGACAGAATAATGCCCCCACCCAAAAGTCTACATTCTAATCTCGAGAACCTGCTAACATATTACCTCATATGATGAAAGGGCCCTTGCAAATGCGACTAAGTTAAGGATCCTGAGATGAAGAGATTATTCTGGAAAGATGAATGTAATCACCAAGGTCCTGACAGGTGAAAGAGGGAGGCAGGAGAGTCAGAATCAGAGTAGGAGATGTGACAATGGAAGCATAGGTCTTAGTGACGCAATTGCCAGCCAGAAGGAGGCCATGAGCCAAGGAATTCTCCCCTAGCACCTCTAGAAGGAATGAAGCCCTGCTGACACCTTGATTTTAGACCCATGAGACCCATTTCAGACTTCAGACCTTCAAGACTATAAAGATAATAAATTTGTGTTGCTCTAAGCCACTAACTCTGTGGTCATTTGTTAAAACAGTAATAGGAAAGGAATCCAATAACCAAAATTTTGGAGACATCAATCCCCTGTCTACTTGGTCTTTTGACACCCATTTCCAACATACAACTCTCTGGGTTCAAACTTGAGTAATACTCTGAGCCACGATATCTGTCTGTCCTTTAAAATCTATTTGGGGATTCATGTGAATCTCACTTTACAATGCTATGTAGGACAACTTACATCTAAGAATCTCAAGTTTCAATAAGCATTAAATAGTTAAAGGTTTCAAAAAGAGATTAATTTAGTTAGAGAGCAAAAAGATGAAAGCTATTAACTGGAGATGACAACTACCAGAGAAATGTGTTTTTAGGGCCCCTAAAGTAGAATGAAATCAGGAGAACTGACCCATGCTAAGTAAACTCACAAGAGACTTGACATAAACTGTATTAATCAGAGTTCACCAGAGAAACAGAACCAAGAGGATGTGTACATAAATAGAGAGAGATTTACTTTAAAGGATTGGCTTTTGGGGCACCTGCATGGTTCAGTCAGTTAAGTGTCTGACTCTTGCTAGGCTCAGGTCATGATCTCACAGTTTGTGAGTTCAAGCACCATGTTGGACTCTGTGCTCATGGCACAGAGCCTGCTTGGAATTCTGTGTCTCCTTCTCTCTTGCCCCTCCCCTCCATTCTCACACACTCTCTCTCTCTCTGTCTCTGTCAAAAATAAACTCTCTCTCCATCTCTCTCAAAAATAAATAAATACACTTTATTTTTATTTTTAAAAAAGGAATTGGCTTATGTGATTATAAAGGCAATCTGTGGAGTGGGTTGTCAGTCTGGAGACCCAGGGAAGAACCAATGTTGCAGTTCAAGTCCAAAGGCTGTGCGCTTGTAAAACTTGCTTGAGGAAAGGTCAGTCTTTTGTTCTAGTCAGGACTTCATCTGATTAGATGAGGTCTACCCACATTAGAAGGGCAATACGTTTCACTCAAAGTCCACCATTTTAAATTTAAACCTCATCCAAAACACCTTTGCAGAAACATACAGAACAATGTTTGGCCAAATATCTGGGGACCAAAGCCCAGTCAAGTTGACGCATAAAATTAACCATCACATAAACCAAAGGCCAATTCATTAATTTAAATTTAGGACACTTCTTTCCAGAATTTAAAATATGTATGTTCTTGCCAGGAAACCTTACTATTAGAACATCTAGTAGATGAAATTAATAAACCGTAAGCTGCTTGATGAATGTGAATCAGAACAAAGGTAGTAGGACAGTTGTGTGGAATAATTCACTGTACTGATCAGACTCTACTAGGTGCCTGACAGTTTCACTATCCTTCAAAAAAGCCTCTGAGGTCCTGCCTTTTGAAATTGTCCCTATCAATAGATTTCTAGTCTTTGTTCCACTTGAGCCTACAAAGATGAGCCATCATCTAGAAGTCTAGGAGGTGGCCCTGTATTAGATGGCAACTAAGAGCATTTTTCTTTCAGATTTTGAACATAAAACATGGGAGAGAGAGAAAGTAAGGAAAAGTTTTAGGACATGAGAAACAATGTTTTACTAAAAGCAGTGATTTAGAAGAAAAATTGGAGATTTTGTTAGTTTGCAAGTATGTAATAAGTACAGGTGGAAAAAGAAACAAAGTTGGTAATACCAAATCATTGCACCTGGAAAACTCGTTGAGTGAGAGGCCTCCAGCCAGTGAGAGTTATTTTGGAGTCCCGAGCATAAACCACCTACCAGTTCTCTCACTATCTTACAATAAATCCCACTGGTTGAGGTAAACTGTGACTGTCTCCTCTCTACTTGTAGTCAAAAAGTCAAACACATTACCTAGGCTCTAAGGAAAGCCAGACAGACCTTTACTACCCAACCAGAGAGTCCACCTCTCCCAATGACTAAAGTTTTTCTATGCCCTGGAAGCAATGTCTAGATTCTAGATTTCTTTAGACAGTGTCAGAGACCTAAAATACCTCTGTAGGTTTTTGTCCCCCTCCCAACATCATATTATTATAACATGCAAAATATATATACCCAAACAGGGTGGCTGACAATTAGTCAGTTTAGTGCTCTGACCTTGTTTTTACTGTAGAATATGATTCAGTTGTTCATCTGATTCCTGGAATGATCTAGGCTGCACTTTTGAAAACTGTGGTACCACCAAGACTGAATCAGGAAGAAATCAAAAAATCTAAATAAACCAATTATTAGTAAGGAGACTGAATCAGTAATAATAATAATAAAATCTCCCAACAAATAATGGCCCAAGACCAGATGACTTCACTGGTAAATTTTACCAAATATTTAAAAAATAATTAACACTAATCCTTCACAACCTCTTCCAAAAAATTGAACAGAAGAAAACACTCCCAAATTTATTTTATGAAGCCAGTATTATCCTGATACCAAAACCAGAAAAGAATGCTACTAGAAAAGAAACCTACAGGCAAATACCCTTAATGAATATAGATGAAAAATTCTCAATAAACTACTAGAAAACTGGGGCACCTGGATGGCTCAATGAGTTGAGTGTTTGACTCTTGATTTTGGCTTGGGTCATGATCCCAGAGTCATGGGATCAAGCCCCACATTGGGCTTTGCACTGAGCATGGAGCCTGCTTAAGAGTCTCTCTCAGGGCACCTGGGTGGTTCAATCCATTAAGCATCCAACTCTTGGTTTCAGCTCAGGTCATGATCTCACTGTTCCTGGGATGGAGCCCTGCAATCGGTCTCTCAGCTGAACAGCATGGGGCTTGCTTGGGATTCTCTCGCTCCCTCTCCCTCTCTTTCTGACCCTCCCCTGCTCACGAGTATGTTCTCTCTCTCTCAAAATAAATAAATAAACATTAAAAAAGATTCTTTCTCTCCCTCTGACCCCCTACCCTGCTTTTGCTCTCTCTTTCTCTCTCAAATTAAAAAAAAAAAATACTAGGGTTGGGATGAGCACTGGGTGTTGTACAATAAATTTCATATTAAAAATAAATAAATAAATAAATAAATAAATAAAAATAAAGACAAAAAAAAAATACTAGAATAATGAATTTGGCAGCAAATTAAAAGGATCATTCATCATGACCGAGTGGGATTTATCCCTGAAATGCAAGATGGTTCAACATACACAAATCAATCAATGTGATACATCACATTAATAGAATGAAAAAAAGAACAATATGATCATCTCCATAGATGCAGAAAAAGCATCTGAAAAAAAATTCAACATCCATTCATGATAAAAAACTCTTAGCATATCAGGTATCAGAGGAATATATCTCAGCACAATAAAGGTCATATATGAGAAGCCCACAGCTAACATTATACTCAGTGATGAAAGATCGAAAGCTTTTCCTCTAAGATCAGGAACAAGACAATGGTGCCCACTCTCACCACTCTTATCCAACATAGTACTAGCAGTCCTGGCTAGAGCAATTGGGCAAGAAAAATAAATAAAAGGTTTCAGAAATTGAAAAGGAAGAAGTAAAATTGTCTCTATTTGCATATGACATGATTTTATATATAGAAAACCTAAAGACTCAACCAAAAAAAAGAAAAAACCTGTTAGATCTAATCAGTGAATGTGTAAAGTTGTAAAACACATTAACATACAAAAATCAGTAATACTCCTATACATTAACAACAAATCTTCTGAAAAAGAAGTTCAAACATCTATTTCATTCACAATAGCATCAAAAAAATGAAATACTTAGGATTAAATTTACCTAAAAAGGTGAAAGATTTCTACTCTGAAAATGGCAAAATGTTGTTAAAAAAATCAAAGACATAAATACATGGAAAGATATCCTGTATTCATGGACTGGAAGAACAAATATTGTTAAAATGTTATCAATACCAAGAGCCATTTATAGATTTAAATGAAATCTCTATCAAGATTCCAATGGCATTTTTTACAAAAACAAAACCTTCTAAAATTTACGTAGAGCCACCAAAGATCCTAAATATCCAAAGAAATTCTGAAAAAGAACAGAGCAGGAGGCATCACATTTCCTGATTTCAAGCTCTACTAGACGCCTGTAGTCATCAAAACAGTACAGTACTGGCAAATAAAAGCAGACAAATAGGCCAATGGAACAGAATCAAGAACTCAGATATAAACCCAAACATATACAGTCAACTAATATTTGACAAGACAGCCAGGAATACTTGATGAAGAAAAGACAGTCTTTTCAACAAGTAGTGCTGGGATGTTTGGGTATTCACGTATAAAAGAATGTAACAGGATCTACATCTTATACAACTCACAAAAATTAACTCAAAATGCATTAAAGACAAATGTAAGACCTGAAACCATAAAACTCCTAGAAGAAAACATAGGAACAAAAAGCTCTTTGACATGGGCCTTGGCAATGATTTTTTGGATATGACACCTAAAGCACAAGCCACAAAAGAAAAGAAAAAAACAAAAAAAAAAAAAAACAAAACAAAAAAAAAAAAAAAAAAAAACAATGGCACTGCACCAAACTAAAAAGTTTCTGCACAGGAAAAGAAACCATCAACAAAGTAAAAAGACAACCTACAGAATGGGGAAAAAAAATTGCAAATCCTGTATCTGATAAGGGGTTAATATCCAAAATACATAAGGAACTCATTGAACTCAAGAGCAAAAAAAGCAACCCAATTAAAAAATGGGCAAAGGACTTCGATAGACATTTCTCCAAAGAAGACATACAAAAAGGCCACGGTACATGAAAAGATGCTCAACATCACTTGTCATCAGGGAGATGCAAATAAAAACCACTGACTTACCACCTCACACCTGTTAGGACGGCCACCTTCAAAAAGATAACAGATAGCAAATGCTGGCATGGATGTGAAGAGAAAGAAACCCTTGTGCACTGTTGGTGAGAATGGAAGTTGATACAGGCACTATGGAAACAGCAGGGAGGAGCCTCAAAAAATTAAAACTAGACACAGCAATCCCACTTCTGGGAATATATGCAAAGGAAATGAAAGCACTAACTTGAAAAGCTACCTGAATCTACCATATTCACAATAGCATTATTTACAATAGCCAAGACATGGAACCAATCTGAGTGTTCACTGATGGATAAATGAATAAAGAATATACAATGGAATATTATTCAGCCATAAAGGGACAAAAAAAAAACAAAAAACAAAAACAAGAAAATCCTACCATTTGTGACAACATAGATGGACCTTGAGGGCATTATACTAAGTGAAATAAGTCAGACAGAGAAAGACAAATACTGCATAATCTCACTTATATGTGGAATTAAAAAAAAAGAAAGAAAGAAAGAAAGAAAGAAAGAAAGAAAGGAAAATATAGAAATATTGGTCAGACTTGTGGTTACCAGAGGCAGGGGATGGATGTGGAATTGGAGGAAGGTGGTCAAAACGTACAAATGTCCAGTTATAAAATAAAGAAAATACTGGAAATGTTATTACAGCATGATGACTGTAGTTAACACTGCTGCATGGTATATAGAAAAGTTGTTAAAAGAGTAAATCCTAAGAGTTCTCATCACAAGAATTTTTTTCCTGTTTTTTTTTTCTTTTTCGTTTAGCCGAACCATATTCTGGTAATCATTTCCCAATATATGCTTATCAAACATCATGCTATATGCCTTAAAGTTACACAGTATTATACCTTATAATAT
>NC_064809.1:46303465-46326403 GCF_023721935.1 Panthera uncia
AATAAATAATATAATAATAATAATATATAATATATTATAATATAATATAATAGTTAATTCTCAATAAAACTGGAAAAAAGGTTGTGGTACCATTTCATCTTGCTGAAACTTTATTGTAGTTATCTTGTTCTTTATACGACAGTGTTACCCCACTGGTATTGCCCTCTAGGCACCAATTTCTGGATTCTTCCTCAAGGTGTATAAATTTTAAAAATGACTGATCTTGTTCACTATGTTGGATTTTTTTTTTTTAGCTTTCCTGTCACAAGTTAACCTTATTTTCTAGTTCCCACATGACACACCCTCATTTTCCCTTTTTGTACTGACAACAGCAGCATGCTTATTCAAATCTATCAATGAAAAATTAAGAGCTTTCAGATTAATTACAGCATAAACGTTAGGCAGGGACAGAATTATAATGTAAAAATCCAGGCTTATGCAATCAATTTTAGCATATTCACATCCAAGAGAGGAGCAAGGAATCCAAAAGGTGCCGTCAGGGAATTCTCTGACCTTCTTGAAAGTTCCTCGCTTTGCAGATAGGCGAGCAACAACGGAATCCAGCAGACAAGATGAGGCCCAGATTGGTGGTCTCTGAGTCGAAGCAATCTGGCAGCTGCTTCGGACTCAGGCCAACAAGCCCTTAGGACCATGTGTCAAGTCAGAGAGGGAGGATTTCGCAGATGCTGTGGGCTCGGGCAGTGAAGAGGGCTCCTGCCTGAGAAGAGAATGAGAGCAAAGTGGCAGAAGAAGACAATAGGGCAGCTCTGTCAAAAAACGACAGGCCCTCCAGTCCCCACACAGCGTCCCTTGGTCCCCCCTCCTGCCTGAGGGCTGGCTCCATAGGATGTAGGGGACTCTGAAGTTCTAGCGTGTTTGTAAGTAGAAAGAAAGTGTTGGTTGGTCTACAGATGAATCCGGTTCCTGGATGATGCCTGGGCAGAGAGTTCAGCTTGCCCCACTTTCTTGTCACAGGAAGCAAGCTGCCACAAAAATCCTTTAGAACAGTGATTCTTTTTCTAACCGTTAGCAAAAGAACCTTTTTTTCAAGTGAATTTTTTTTTCTGGAATGTCAAATATATAAAAATAGTTGAAAGCATATCAGTCCTGAACAGCCCAGAGCCCAAACCCAAGGCCTCCCCACTGAGCCCCACCCCCATAGCAGCCTCTGCAGCCCCTCCGTGAAATATTGGAATTGGTGGGAGACAGTGTAAAAGCCACTGCTTCAGAATGCCAGGCAGTCTGTCTATGAAAGCCTGAAAGCACGAATTCAGGCAAATGTGAACAATAAAAACCAAGCATCGTGCCAACAACCTAAAAATCCTATCAAAGTTGAATCAACTGGTCCCTGGGAAACCCTAAGTGTCAAAGACGTCCTTGAATCCTACCACATCAGCAGTCTACTGTTGGAAATACTCTTATTAAAAAGGCACTAAGAGGCCAGGCAATGGCATGGAACATGCCTAAGCCCCGAATTTGAGTCACAATTCTGCTACTTGCTAGCTGGGTGGTCCTGAGCCCCAACTTTTTCTCATCAGCAAAAGAATGATAATATGTTTCTTTCTCACTTTAAATGGATATAAGGACCAGGAGGATGCCTGGGTGGCTCAGTTGGTTAAGAAGCGACTTCGGCTCGGGTCACAATCTCGCAGTTCGTGGGTTTGAGCCCCATGTCAGGCTCTGTGCTGCCATCTCAGAGCCTGAAGCCTGCTTCGGATTCTGTGTCTCCCTTTCTCTCTTCCCCTCCCCCATTCATGCTCTGTCTCTCTCTCTCTCTCAAAAATAAAATAAAAAAAAAAAAACATTAAAAAAAATTTAATGGATATAAGGACTAAATGAAAGAAGGCATTAAAGAGGTACGTAAACTCTATGCATGAGAGTTGTTGAAATGATTACAATCTGCTGTCTGTCATGTCATTCATTCACTCTGCAAGTTTTTTATTGAACAGTACTCCAAACGCTGTAGAACCAATAAATTGAGCTAATGTGGATGTGACTTCTCTGTAACCCACTGTACAAGGCAACAGTAAAGAGTAGCAACTTGTTCCCATGAGCAGTGATGGGATCCACACTGCCTGTGCTATCTCCTCCCCACTTCCTGCCTGAGCTCCCTGACGTGCTGTTACAGCTTTCCCCAGGGAGAATCTATTCCTTCCAGTCACTGCTACACTCACTCATTTCCCCCAGAGCGGGGGCCCTGAGGTTCCCTGATCCCCGCCTCTATGCAGAAAATTCGGAGCAACCTGACTTAGTCATTCCATGAGTGATAGACCACCAAAGTTAGATAGACTAACTTTCACACTGTCAAGACTTTGGCAGCACTGACCAACAGAACTTTCTAGACTGATGGAAATGTTCTATATGTGCGGTTTAGTAGCTAGCTACAAGCTACATATGGCTACTGACCTCTTGCAATGTGACTAGTATACCAGAGAAATTGATTTAATTAATTTAAATAGCTACATGTGGCTAGTGGACAGTATAGCTGTAGAGGAATGGAATGGAAGTCAAGCCCGCCCGACCTCTCCAACGAAATCTAGGAAAATATATAGTAATTGTACCCACATCATTTTCAAATATAGCAACCCATATCATATTTTGAATACTTACTGTTTTTTTTTTATTTTTTTTAATGTTTATTTATTTTTGAGACAGAGAGAGACAGAGCATGAATGGGGGAGGGGCAGAGAGAGAGGGAGACACAGAATCGGAAGCAGGCTCCAGGCTCTGAGCCATCAGCCCAGAGCCTGACGCGGGGCTCGAACTCACGAACCGTGAGATCATGACCTGAGCTGAAGTCGGACGCTCAACCAACTGAGCCACCCAGGCGCCCCATGAATACTTACTGTTAAATAAATAATGGTTTTACCATATCCACATGATCTGCCCTAATTCAGTCTCCAATAAGTGCTTCTCCTAATTATTGGAAGTTGTGAACAAAAGCCAATGTCATCTAAGAAGACTGAGCATGCATGTGAGAGATTTAGCACTGTGATCAAATAAAACTTAAAATCAATCTGACACCTATTAATGATGTGTATAATAGTTATAGTACATGCAGTAATTAGTTATAAAGGGTAAGTCATTCTCATAAATCACTAAAATTAGCATAATTTTCACACTGTTTGTTCTATGGTATTCACAAATTACGCCAATATTCTTGGCGTTCTTGAATTCTTTGTAAATGTCCATCCCCAGCATCATTAAAAAAGATCAGAATCCTGGCTCCAAAACTATTGCCACATGTTGTTCTGTCTCGGTGTTCTTTCCCTACCTAATACAATCCACAGTTGAGGTCTTTGGCGCCCCTGGTCATACTGTCAAGTTCTATTACTCTCTATCCCACCCTTGAGATGCTGCTGATCAGGGCAACTATACTGCTCCCCTCATGAGGCGAACTGTGGATAGACAGCTCTCCCTGATCACCATGCATCAAAGAAGAGGGAAGAGAGAAGAGAGGAGAAAGTAAGAAGGCCAGGAAGGAAGTTGGATGCTAGGCCAAGGCAGCCAAAGGGATTGCTCAATATGGACTCAGGATGGCAGTCTGGAGGCAGAGGGGAACAGCATGGAGTAAAAGACAGGGCCGCAGTTAGACAAGAAGGCCTGCACTCTTGCAGAATGGGATCCTCGTCCTGAAGCCATACCTGGCAGAAGCCTCAGGGCACCTATATTAAGGTAGCCTCCGGGTGCATATATTGTGCTGAGTCGTCCTTGATAAATATGCTTCTAGTGGCTCTAGATCTGACACAGCTTTCACAGTGAAGAACAAAAATAACTAAAATTGCTACAGTCTTGATCTACTGGGAGACCAGAGGAAGAAAAGGAGGCAGTAAGTACCTGAAGTAAGCAGAGAGGATAAGGGGAGGGGAAGGTTTGGAAAGCCCAGAAGAAAGTTCATGGTTCCTCTTGGCTGGGAAAACTACAGAAATCCGGCAACATTTGCAGAAGACATTAATTTCCATGGCAAGTGTTGAGATATAAATACCTCCAGTCAAACCTGAGTGGGCCCTACAGGCAGATTACATGCTTTCCAGGTTAAGGAGGTCAGGGCTCAGAGGATAACTAAAGAAGCAGCCTCCTTACAAATTTTTCTATGCAGAGGTCCAGACACCACCCTGCTCAAGCTAAGCTTTTCCTAAGGTGGAAGCCGTCAAGTTCTGATTTATTTCCAAGGTCCAAAAAATAAAGGAAGAGGAAGAGTTTGGCAACACTTGTACTAACCACAATCCTTTTCCCTTCAAGGGCCCTGTCTATCTTCACAGTTTTCAGTGCGACTCAGAAATAAAATACCAGTAACAATAACAACAAACTACATTCACTGAGGGATTTGTATAAGCTGCACTAAATGTTCCCACCTCTCTTCAGTCTCTCTCTCTCTCTCTCTCTCTCTCTGTCTCTCTCTCTTTCTGTCTCTCTCTCTCCCAACCTCCTGCATGGCTACTGTACAACTCTTGACTTGACATCCTCTCAATTCACAGAGCCAGCTCAGAGAGAAACCAGCATTTCTTGGACTCAAATTCACTGGGAGGGAGAATTACCTAGCTCAGCTAGAGTCTGAAATCTACCTTGATTGAATCAGCAGATACCAGAAGCTCAGGCACTTACAGAACACAGGTGAGTAGGGGGCCCCAACTGAGGGTGATAGTCCTCAGAGAAGAGATATATGAGTTAAACAAACACTTAGAAACATGTTTCCTGCAGTGCAGTACCTTAGTGGTGTCCATATAGTCCTTCTTTGACCTTGGGGAAGAGCAGTCATCACTGGAGGTAGGGAAAATGCTAAAATAGGAGTTAGGGTAACTTCTAGCTTCTGCATGCTTTTACCTAAGACCGTCTCAGTTACCTCCATCTAGCTAACAAATAAAAGCTGTGTACAAAGGAATTTGGCTCTGTCTAATCCCAGGTACACAGGGTAGAATCACAATCTCTTTGATAAGATGTTACTTTTGATTCCTTTGAAGCCAAGAGATTTCTTGGAAGGGAGATGCTACTGATATTAAAGTCCTTGGACGAAGAGATTATTTATTGTACTGCCTTCTTTTCAGAGAATCTGAGAAAACCTGGTGGGAGAAAGTGGCTCAGAAGGCAGTATGTGGGACAACTGTTTCAGAAGTTATATGGGGGGGAGGGGATGAGCTTATGATCTACCAGGGGATTTAGTGTTAAAGGTTCCTGTCCTGGTGATTAAATCACTAAAGTGTCCATTGTAATTAGTATTATTAGTTGCCTTTATTAGTCTCCTGTAGAGAAAGTAAGGACCAAGAACGTTAAGCTCACCTTTGGCAGCTGCTGATTGAAAGCAATTCTGAGATGCATCTCTGATGGTGAGCTCCTATGACTAAGGAGAAGACACCAGTACAGAAATCATTCTGTAGAAAAACTTCAAATAAAGAAAAGCCTATCTCCTAGGAAACCAATCCACTCCTCCTCATTCTCTGTTCAGAAAGATGGCCAGCTTTCCCTTTTCCCATCCCCAACCCCATAATCATTTCCTTCTTCAAAAGCTCACAGTCTAACAAAGCAAGAAGGCATTCTAGATGAGTGTGTGTATTTTTTAAGCTGAATTGTATCCAACCAAGGTCCAACCCCATTTCCAAGTTCAGAATCCATTTGAAAAGATATTTGGGATGTAGAAATGCAGGCAGCTGCCAAATAATCACTTAGATATGACAAGGAATACAGGCTGTGAATTGGAACACAGCTGCAATCTACCTACATAACCATTTTCCATAGGGTAGAATTTAGCAAGTGGTATCTCTATCACAAGGGGTCTGGTTCCTCATATCTCTTGTAAGCAATTTCGCTAATGCTATGACCTTAAGGCACAGTGCCTTAGAGAAGCTTTTACCTACTCAGTTGTTCCATGTGAATTGAGCACCTATTATAAGCCAAACACCAGGCAGGGCACTGGGGGATAAAGAGAAAAAAGAAACAATTAAGGAGTTCAAAGTGTAGCAGGGGAGGCAGAGACACAAATCAATATTGTAGCTACAAAATAAAGAGGTGAGTTCAAAGCACAGTGCTGGTACAAGACAGGGTCAGCCCTACTGAGGGCTTCACAGAAGTGTTCAAAAACACTTCACAGAAGGGGAAATCTTTGCATTGGGGTCTTAGGAGTGAATAGAAGTTTGTCAAGAAGGCCACTGGGGGGGGGGGGTGTGTAGGAAGACTTCCAGACATGGGAAACAGCATATGCAAACGTATTAAGGCATGAAACTGTAAAGTTCAGTCATGGAACTGCAAGTTAGTAACTGAGTAACAGCGGCACTGAGGAAGAAATGAGAGTGGAGAGAGACAAGTAGAGAAGTAGAAAGACACTGGTTCATGAAGGATGTGGTTTGTCACGGTTGAGCAGTTTAGATTTTAGCCTACCAGTGATGGAGAGAACACTGGATTACCTGTGGTCCTCAAAGCTATTCCAACTCCTATGCTCTCTCCTGTACCATAGGAGTTGGAAATCTGGGGAAACATTTCCCAGATCTCTTGTCAGCAGTATTCCAGTTTAAAGTCCACCAATTCAGCATCCTGATAGGCTTTCAGAAGGTAGAAGGAAATCAAAGGCCACCGTTACTCCTCCAATAGTGGTAGGCAAATGTTTGAGCTTCCACAAACATTAGGTTGTTATTAGCGTCCTGCTGTATGTGAAGTACCCACTGTGGTGTTATAGACAGTTATGAACGTTACCATTCTGAACAGTATTCTGAAGTTCTTAACCAGGGCAACGATAGCTGCTTCCTCTTCCCTGAGAAAGTTTACTACCACATTGTAGGCCTGCTGGCTTCAGAGCCATCAACAACCTTCTCTGACCTACCGTCCTACAACTTTCCCAATATTTTATAAGCATGATTTGGCAGCATTAAATCTATCCCTGCTCAAAATGCTTCATGCAGTTTCAGTTTCCCTGATCTGAACCCTGACCCTGGTGGCTTTATGAAGAAACAATTGAATGGGGAGAGACTGAGGGCAGGGATATCAAGAGATGGATTATTTCAATAATACAAAGGAAAGATGATGCTCAAAACCAGGAAAATATCAACAGAAACACAGGAGGAGAATAACTTTAAAAATATTTAGGACATGTGACCATTTGGATGGAGAAGAGAAATAAAAGGAGTTTAGGCAGGCTCCAGATTGCTGGTCTAGGTGATCGTACCAATGGTGGAAAAGACAGAATGCAGGACAGGGGAGATCAGAAGAAGACTTGGTGGGCATTACAGATGAGGGTTCAATTTAGAATGTATTAAACTTGGTCTAGATATTAAGTAGGCAGTTGGGTAAATAAATCTGGAAGGGGAGAGGATTCAGCCTGAAGGTATTTATTTTGTAGACCAGGAGCACAGAAATGGTCATTAAACCACGGAAGTGGGTGAAATTGATTAAGGAAAGTGTGTAGCATGAAAAAAAAAAAAGAAAGAAACTCATAAAGTTGAGAAAGAATCCTTGAAAAATACCAACAGCTAAAAGCAATTACTAGAAGAGAATCCAAAGGAAGAGATCAAGAGCAGTAATCAGAGAGGTAGGAAAATTCCAAACAGTATGGTGTTAAGTAGGAGGAGGTCATCTGGAATCATGGGTAAAGATATAACGATGACATAAATGGTAACTAATGGAAGACATCAATTTTAAAATACAGGAAGGATTCAGCTGATTATTTATGTTCACTCAAATGTTATTATTTGTTGCTTTTACACATGGATGCAGTTTTATGCAATGCAAAATGAAGGGATGATTTGTAGCTCTAGGCAGTTTCACACTCCACTGGGTTTTATCTCTTCCTTGGTCTTCCTCCTTCACTTAAAGGCAATTTTTCCTTTCCTTCATCCTCTCACGTATCTCCCCTTGTTCTTCTTAGGATGGAGGCAAAGAATTTCTGCCCTTAGAGTTAAGAGTTCCTGCCCACATCTCCCAGATACCCAATCTGCATTTCTTTAGCCAGGCAATCTGAATTGAAGCCTTGTGGACCCTATGTGTGTGCAAGTTAGGCCTGTGACCACTCGCTGACCTATTCTGGTTCAAAAACTGGTAAATGGACCACTAGGGCTGTGTTGAAATCAATTTAATATTCATGACCAGAATATTTTTTCCATGAAATATAAGAGAGTAAAATGGAATAGAAAATACAAGTGTATATTAGTGACAGGAAAGATAAATATTATTTAATAAATCATTTGTTTTGGAGATAGGTTATACGTGTGTGTTTTGGTTATATGCATGTTATGTGTGATGTGTCACAAAGTAAAATATTTGGGCAGTCTTCTAGCTAAAACATGAAAAATAATTACCAAGGTGGATTGAATTCTGTTTTAGTTTATATTTACAAAAGGAGGAGTTCTCTGGTGCAAACAGTTTACTCAGAAAGTGATCCCGGAAAACAAAAGTGAAGGAGTAGGGGGAAAGAGAGCTAAGAAAGGGCAAAAAGCCAATAAAGTGTGCATTTGTGCTGGTTACTGCTATGGATGACTGGGTCTCCATCTTGTTGGGGACACTCTGAGGAAACATGGAGAATGTGCCTCAGCATCGTCCCACTGGAGCAGAGGTCAGCTAACATGTTTTGTAAAGGGTGAGATGTTACATATTTTTCTCTTTGTAGGCCATGCAGTCCCTGTCATAACTACTCAACTCTGCCACTGCAGCATAAAAGCAGCCATAGACAATACATAAATTAACGGGCACGGCTGTGCTCTAATAAATCTTTATTTATAAAAACAGACGGGAAGGATTTGACCAAAGCTTGTCAGGCCCTGCACTAGAACGCAGGGAGGCTGAGGCATTCCTTTTTCCACCAATTCCTATTGCCCAGTAATTAAAGATGGCCCTAGAGAGTGATAACCTTCCCCACATTTCTGGGCATGCATAGACACTGAGAACACAGCATCCACAGATGTCACATGTGCTTGATGCAGAATACTGGCTGCCAAGGATGCATGGAAGCGTGCTGGAGTCAGGAGGAAAAACATGGTGTGGCGAAGCGCATCACACATAGAGTAAGGGACAAATGGAGGTTATGAAACTCTGGAGACTGTATTCACATTCTCCCATATTTGCTGAGGGACCTCACAAGCCTCTTCCAAGCCCTCACGGATCCTGGCCGTATCACCTCTTTCTCTAGAAACACTAAAGCCTGGTGTTTTTATATTCATCACGACCCATTCTCCAAGGAAATTGGTTGTTGCTTTGTAGAGAAGTTTTTTTCTTTTACTTCTTCGAAGTTAACTGTGTGTTCAACTCTCATACCTAGCTTGGCACACAGGCTACCATTTCAATCATTTTCTCTTAAAACTGTCCACACAGAGGAATCTCAGCTAGTTATTCTTACACAGTCTAAAAGACACAGTCTCTCGTATGCTTTTAAGCTCATTTTCTTTACCACACAATTTCCTTTTTTCCCCAAATGGATACATCCAATTATTCTCTTCTTGGGTGTTTTAATTTCACACATTTTTGTGCACTTAGAAAGACCATAGATTGCACTACATTCACTGGCAAATCATCAAAAAGCATTTAAATGAAAGAAAATTTTTGTAAAAACAGATTTTTCGTAGCAACATAAGCCTGAGATCACTCCTTGTTTTAAACCACATAACCAGAGGAGAGGAGAAAGACAAGATTTCATGATTTGATTTCTTTTTAATGACTTTTCATTTATATCGCATTTTTACAGCTCACAGAGCTCTTTCTCATGAACAGTGTGTGGTTTGTAGGTTTCTTTATTTGATCCATGGGGAAACTGAGGCTCAAGTGTTAGGTGTTTTGAACAATTAACAGAGAAAGCTGGTAACAAGACTTGATCTGTAGTCCAACCCCCCTTTCATTCAATCCTATATTCTTTTGGATATGCATTATTCATAACTATCCTGTGAATTACAGAAATGTTAAGGGTTGTTTTTTTGACTACTAATTTCTCACAGGAACTTTATAATACCATGTCATTCAACTTTTTCCATGGCTGGAAATTGGTTACAAATGCTTGGATATTTTTCGATTTGTTTGTTTTGATGAAGCTAGGTTCCGAGCATGGTAGATTATTTGCAAATATGGCTACAATAACCTTATTTCTCTGTGCTCATGACTTTGACATTCTTCCTATAGAAATAAATACAGTCTATTCGCCCTGCCCTTGAGTCTTGGCTGACCTGTGACTTGCTTTAAGTAGTAGAAGGCGGTGATGTGACACAGTGAAACTTTCAAGTCCAGGCCTCAAGATGCTTCTTGGAACACGGTGATGCCGTATGAGGAAGCCTGGCTCTCCTGCTTAAAGGGCCATGGAGAAAGAGGCCCAATGGCAGGTAAGTGAGGTAAGTGAGTGAAGCCACCTTGGACTATCCAGCCCCATTCAAGCCTCCAGATAATTAAGCCTCATGAGTGACTCTAGATGATACCAGTAGAACTGCCCAGCTAGGCTCATCCCAAATTACTGCCCCACAAAATGACGAGCAAATAAAGACAGCTGTTGTTTTAAGCCACTAAGTTTTGGCATGATTTGTTATACAGCAATACATAACTGATACACTGGTAGTGAGGGATTTGATGACCCATTATTTCATGGAAATAGTGGAGATTCCCTAAAGATCTGTAGCCAAATTTAATGCCTCAGAGATGATGAGTTTTTTTTCCATTTTTAAGGAAGGCCATCTTGATTCCCCACGTTTGTTACAGAGTAATAGGATGTCAATACCTAAATAGCTTAAACTTAGTATATTAACTTCTCACAGAACTGCTTGAGCACTCCATTGGAGTGATTTCTGGCAACCATTTTTGTTGCTTGACTCTGCCCCAGTGGCCACAATTAGTCAAGAATAGATACCTAATACAGGCTGGGCCAGTAGAGTCTCTCAGTGGTGAATATAAAATATGGAATAAAGACCCAGAGACTGGAAATCTTTAAGAACTGAGTCTGTTTAATAGGAGGTCTCTGGAAGAAAGGTAATCACTACTCTGAGATCCCCAGTGAGATCCCACACTGGTCCCCACCCTTCCGGAAAAACAGTTGTTCAACTCTTCATTAGATTCGGTGACATATTCAAATATTCATCTGATAAGTCCTCTTTCCCACATAAACTACTTTGAGTTGGTTTTTGTTCCTGGCTGATAAAGAAATCCAAATTAATGGAGATCCCATTCCCACCTGTGGCTGGGTAGAAGCCGAAGGTTGGCTCCTAAGGGTTCCTCGGGAGACACTGGCCCCTCTCTGCTCTCTGACAGTTTGGGCACCAGAAGGAAGCTGCTGCCCAAGAAGATAGTCTCATTGTACAGGGAGATCAGAAAAGCTGGTACCTTAAATTTCTTCACAGTTCCACCTACTGCCCAGATCAGTGCTAACGTCAGATATAAGCAAGTCTCTGTCGATAATTTCTCTGATGAAAGCTCTCCCTGTTCCTATTGCCCCATGTTCTTATCATATGGATATCAACTCCCTACCGTCAGGATCAGCCTTGGTGGTGATGGGAGAAGGAAGAAAGTGATGATACCTACAGTTGACTTCTCAGGAAACTGGGTATTTGGTGGTCCGTGGCCAAGTACAAGGTCTTATCCCCACTGCCCACCAGGATATCGTTGGCCTTATATAACCTTGCTCCCTGTGACATCAAAAATCTATACTCCTCTACAGCTTACTGTAATATCCTAATTTTAAGCTAAAGTTAGTTAAAGAAGCTGGAACCTTACATAATTACCACAATTCAGGACCCCAAAAAAAGACTGCAGGTAACAAAGTCATTTTCTATTATATTTGTACAGGGAAAGGTGCATGTTACTGAACAGCTCCTAAAGGCATCCTGTTTTCAGGAAGAGCTCACACAGTCACATGGCTAAATTCCACCTATTTCATTCAGGACAAGCCCGGGAATTGATTTGGTCTTGTTGCTGAAAAGGGAAAATGATCTTAGTAAATGTCCAGCAAATGCGGGTTTCAGAACTCAGGTTTCAGAACTCTACAATGCCATGATAATTTTTGCAAAGGATGAATCAAAGATAAAAGTAAGTGTCCCACTGCCAGATGTCATTGTGCCTGGGTCGCTTTTTGGTTCTCTAGAAAATATGAACAAGGCCTGTGAGTTTAAAACTAAGGAAGTTGATGACTTTTAGTAAACAGTTTCAGGTTGTGGCCCACAGATTGGTAGTGAAAATTCACCTCTGGATAAGAGCAAAATCCCTGGTTCTGCTTATATTAGAATTTCTTTCTCCATTTTCAGAAACCAAAGAGTTGAGTTTTTCACAAAGCTATGGGTCTAAGGAAACAAATCTATTTATTCCAATTTCTTGTGAAACAGAAAAAAAAAGAGAAAAGGGGTAGAATTATGCAAATGTAAAAAATGGAGATGATCTCTTAATGTCACCCCATAAATCCTAAAGTTTACAAGATGTTTCTCGAACCTGAGTAAAAAACTTGCATAGGTTTTAGTTTTAGTAATCCCAAAGAGAACACACTGGAGAGGTAAAATCGTTATTCAAGTTAAAAAGCAAAATCGAACTAAAATCTCTAAAACTCTCCCTTTAGACACATTCATTAAAATTAGGACTATTTCCTTAAAAGGAAGCAAATAAATACTGATATCAGACCTTTATGTAGATAGTTTGTAGATTCTGATGTTTAAGTATCATGGGCAAAGCAGACACCAAAAATATTCCAAGAAAGGAGTGAATTTGGTCACTAGTAACTGTCATTCTTTAAACAACTTACACTCATGACTTGGAAGTCTTTTTTTCATCCATTCATTCACTCCTTTGCACTCACACCTCTAAGCACTCATGCATTCAAAAACAATTACTAAAGGCTACAGTATGCCATGCAATGTAGTAAGCACTGGGGCTGAAGAAAATTAGAATACAGCTCCTGTCCTCAAGAAGCTGACGCTCTGATCTCGGAAACTTTCCAGTCTTTGATCTCCTATATCCAGTCGTGAAAACTGATATTAATGTTTTCTTTTTCCATTTCTTTCTTGCCTCTGCCACAATTAAGGTCACTACTTGGTGGCTGAATGATTAAAATTTTTTTCTAAGGGTGCCTGGGTGGCTCAGTTGGTTAAGCATCTAACTCTTGATTTTTGGCTCAGGTCATGATCTCATACTTCATGAGATCAAGCCCCGTGTCAGGGTCCCCACTTTGGGATTCTCTCTCTCTCCCTCTCTCTCTGCCCCTCCACTGCTCATTCTCTTTCTCTCTCTTTCAAAAATAAAAATAAATAAACTTTAAAAAAAAGTTTTCTAGGTGGAATCCCTACCTTTAGTCTCTTCTTTCGCCACAAACTTTTTACCACTTATCTCATTCACCTTCCAAAAAGATGGCTTTGATTGTGTCATACTCCTGTACAAAATACTTTGAGTAGCTTCCCATTTTCCCCAGGGGAGAAAAAAGATAAATTCCATAACTCAACTGATATTATTGGGATTCCTAATAATTGCCACCATTTATTGAGGGCTTACTGTGTGCCAGCCACTGTGCAAAGGACTTTACATGCATTATCTCATTTATTCCTCATGCCAACTCTTCAAGACAAGAACTAGTATTTTCATTTTACGAAAGAGAACAATGATGCTAAGAGGTGATCACTAACTTTCCCAAGGTCACATAGACAGTAAGTAGCAGAATGACTTCAGAGCCCATGCTCTTAACCACTGTACTGAACTGCCATTCTGCTCTTGAGTGAGTCTCAACCCTGTGCCAGCCTGCCTCAGTACCTTTGCTCCTGCTGGGTCTCCCATGTGATACGTCCTTCACTCTCTCCACGCCTTCCAAGTTTCAGCCAAATGTAAGTCCTCCCTCCCCTGTGGACTCTTCCTAGACCATGCTAGTAGACACGGACCTTCTCATCCTCTGAGCTCCCATGGAGCATATTGTTTCTATCACTCATTTGGCACTGAGAGATGTCCTGTACCATATTTCTATAGAAATATCTCATGTCTCAGGCACTGTAGTGAAAATCATTTGAGAGCATAGAGTCCTCAAGAAACTTAATAAATATTGTAGGTTTTGTGGCATTTAATTAGACACTCAATAAATTAATGTTGTGTGAGTAATGAAAAGCGCAGACATTAAAACAACGAGGGAAGTCTGTCACCAGCGTTTGAATGATTATGATGCACATACCATTCTCTCACCATGTGTGGTGAAAAGGATCATGTGGAAAGAGCTATAATCCCCTGTCCAGCATGCCAGAAAGAACAGAAACCCCCATGGAGTTCCAGGGGTTCCAAAAATATTCCTAAGTAATCAGACTACGGAACATTATGAAAATCTCTGCTCTGATCCTCAGTTTGAATAAGAGCTATGTGAAACTTTAGCTCCAGAGCCTTATCAATCTCCAGGGTAAAAATGGTGGACTTCGCAAACATATGGCAGCAACACAGTCCGGCTAAAACGGGGTGACGTGGATGCTGAGAATCCCCACTGTCTCCTCAGACTGCAAGAGATGGTTTCAGTTACAGCTCCAGCCTAAACCACTTGGAGTCCTCTAGGGACCACAGAGCTCACAGCACGCTAGCCATGTTCCTTCGACCACTGACCCCCAGCCCATGGCAGGGCTTCGACCCCTGACCCAACACATGGCAGCACGTGACGACCACCTTACATGTCACACCTGGAGGCTGGCCAGAGAGAGACTGCCAAATGGACAGTAATCTCCAGTGGAAAAGCCTGGCTGAAGGCAAGAGATGACCAGCTGCCCTATACAGTTTTTATCTTTGCAAATCAGTGACAGAGCGGTGCATGCCCTCCCTTCTTTGCTAAGAAAAAAATGACAATGAAAGATCCTGAGCGCAGCCTCAGATGCCTTAAAGGGAGCATTATGTTTTCTGAGGAATGAAAGAAACAGAGAAGCTTGAGGCATGTTGGGCACACACCGTGAAGAAGAACACATAATGTGTTACATGGGCTACTAGCCTTTTCCCTTTTTAAAGTGGTTTTTATGAATTTTCATATAACTTCAGCCTCTCATCAACTCTAGCTGATGGCTTGGGCAGCCGTAAGCATCTTCCATTTTATACGCGTGGTAACAGCTCAAAGCCTTGCGAGAGATCCCACAGCTAGCGATTGCCAGCACCAGGGCCAGAACCTCTCTGCCTCTCACGTTTCCTCTACAAGCAAGGCCCCTTTGGGCACATGGTTCTTTCCCGAGACTGAAGGAACTGGAAGAAAAAAATGGCGTGCTTTGATTTGGTTGGCTTTTTTGTTTGCTTGCTTGCTTCTATTACTGTTCTGAATTCGTTCACTTTCTATCCCTTCTTTCCCACCTTCCTAGATCCCCCTCCCCCCATTCCACTCGCTCTGAGCTTCTTTCAGATGCTGCCTCACTGGCTGCTTCACGGCCAATATTTGGAGCTCACAGATTACACAGCTGTGTCCTCAGACTGCCTGTTGCTTCATCTGTTGATTGGATAATTATTATTATCATTATTATTCAGTGGGGGAGGGGTGTTAGAGAGGGAGAGGGAAAGAACTAAACCATTACAGAATTAACAGCCACTGGTGCTCACCTAATGACCCCATTAAGACCCCGAATAATCTCAGTCTAACTCAGGGGTAAATACCCCAGGGTGAAATGCTCCCCGTGTTCCAGTATTTTCATTTACCTGACTGCATCCTGACGCGCAGTGATCAAAAAAGATCATCAACAGAGTTCTCAAGTTGCTCCCCTCACTTACTGCCAAGTTGTGAGGGAGGGAGGGACCTCAGAGAGGGGCCGTGTGTGCCCGGAGCTGCCGGCCTGGCCTCTCCGCCTGGTGCCAAGTTCACACTTGCACAACCGGGCACAGGAGAGCACCGAGAGGGAACAAGGGGAACTCTGAAGGCCAAACTGTCATTCCGCTCAGAGGAAAAAGAACTCAGAAACTGTCAAAGCGAAGGCCCTACTCTGGTCCTCTCTCTCTCTCTCTCTCTCTCTCTCTCTCTCTCTTTTCTTTCTTTTCCACAGCAAAATCGTTGGGGCAACTCTCACCGTGACGAACACTGGCACTGAGCCTCTCAAGGGGAAACAGCGACGCTGGCCTTGTGTGCTGCCCCAGTAATAAAGATTTTACCAGCTGCACTGAGCGTTGCTGTGGAATCCAACCATTGCTGTCAGGCTAATAAGAAAAAAGATTCACTGTTGTGAACCAAGTAAATAAACATGCCTGGGAAACACTATGGCAGCAGATAACACCGAGAGAAAAAATGAGAATTGGTACTATTTTTAGTGCTAGCTCTCTGATTATAATTGTACTTGAAGAGTAACTAGCATGAACAATATAAAGGCAAAGTTAATTTCAGATCCTGAGTTGCTGCACAGTGCTTAGATTATTCAAAAATGCAATGTGATCTACAGTCATTTTTCAACTGCGTGACAGGGAAACTTGGAGATATCCAAGTAGCTGATGGGAGGCTCGTGGGCAAATGGAGGTTAAGGGATGTTGGTTGTGGAAAGATTCTTTATTTTTAAAAAATTGTGTACAGTGTACCCCATTCTCCCTCCCAAGCTGGCATTTACTGAAGAGTTACAACGTGCCAGGTACTGAATTAATTATCTCATTTAATGACCACATCAACCTGTGAGGTAGGTACTATTATGGTTTTCATCTTATAGAAGCCATATAGCTTGTAAAGAATTTGAACCCAGTCTCTGACTCTAGAGCCAAATTACTGTGCTGTTGTCGATGACGACAGGACATAACTCACGCTTCCGTTTTGTGTACTTTGATGAAAAAAGGCATCATGCCCCACTATCTGCACTGACTCTGCGTCCATCACCAAGAACGGGGCCCCAGGGTTACTGATGGGAACAGAGATACCCTAATGAGGCAGAAAACAAAACAAAACAAAAACAGAGGCTACGGCCTCCCAAACACACCTTGTTTACCTTTCCCTGTGGCACTGTGCAGCTGAGAACCCTCTCCCATGCTGGACCTAGGCCTGGAAGCTCTCTGCTGAGCCTCACATCTTATCCCTCTCCCCAGATCAGAATATTGCGAAGCAGACATTCAGGTCCAACTTTTAACCACTACTCTTACCATTGTCCAAGGAGGCAGACTGGCTCTGAGGGCCACTGTCGTGGCTCTACTGTCCTTCCTTTTCCTCCTCTTGAGCTACGTACGAAGTGGCCAGGTTCAGACTCATGTGTATATGAAAACAACTTTCATTCATATGAACTATGAATGAAAGGCTGAGCATACAGGATCAATGAGATGAGGAACCAATTCGCTCTCCATTAGGTAATTCTCTGAGTGCTAACGTACAAGGTATATGTGTGCATGGCAGTACCTATGAATGGAACTCCATTATCAGTCATTGTAAGTCTTGAAACTAACGAAAGATGAGAAATCAAACCACAAGCATAGAACTAAGGGGAAAACACAACATGCTTGCTGACTGACGATAAGATCCTGGAATATGATGTTGCGGATCTCATTTCCAACAGTCTGTGGAAATACTTTCCTTAAGAGGGAACTTTATAACTTGGTAATGGAAGTTAGTGGGATTATAGTTTTGCCTTTAAGGAAAAGTCTTATACAGATACCTAGACCAGAATACATTGTATCAGTTTAAGAGCTTTTCACTTCCAAGTGATTAAAGATCTAACTCAAACTAGCTTGAGTAAAAAGGGAACTTGTTAGCATATGTAACAGGCACAGAGCTGGCTTCTGGCACAAACTAATCCAAGGGCTAAAACTCTGTCACAAGCCTGTTCTCTTTCCACACGTGGGTTCTGCTCTCCTTCATGTTGCTTTCATTGTCAGTGTCTACTTGGTGGCAGAAATGATTGTCAGCAACTCCTGTCCTTGTTCAAGGGCAGTGTGAAGAGTAAGTGTTCTGGGCTCTCCTCTGATTGGCTTACTTTGTTTCAGGAGCTCATCCCGGATCACATCCCTGTGGTCAAGGGGATTGAGTGTACCCTTTGGCAAAGCTAAATCACATGTCCACCTTCCACAAAGGCTGAGAGGAAGGTTAAGTCCTCAATGAAAATTCAAGGAATGATTTACAAAAGAAGGAGGAACGGAGGCCTAAAATCAACAGATGTCCTCCAATGCATCTCTTCATAAAACAGAAGTACTTGCATTCACTTATGAAAATTATTTAGTACCAAGACATAAAACATCTAATTATGAATACATATGAGCTTTCTCCCGAGGTGTAGCATTCTTAGACGAACCTAAAATACTGCCACATATTTTAAAGGTTTGGGTACTCACTGGGATGAATACACTTGCAAAAATTACAGAGATCTAAAAAAAAGTTTTTTTAATTACACAGATCTAAAGTTAAAAATCAAAATTGATGACCAAGACCAAAGAATCTTATATTTCTACCTCAGATTGGCTCTTCACTCATAAAATGTTATCTTGATAAATTTATGCAAACTTTCTATACTCGTTTTCTCTCTTTCCAGTTTGCTTTCCTTTCACAGAGTTATGTCCATAACTCTTCCGTGTGCCCCTCCACACCCTCCCTCCTCCCTTCTCCAACCTCATCTCTGCCCTGAGAGACTAACTTGTGTGGACTGCATTAACAGGCTCCTTCATTCTCCAGATTCTGGTTGGGTTCAACCAATAGGGAGACCAGGTAGGAGATCAGGAGAGAAAAGGAGAGTGGGAAGAAATCTCTGTCTCTCAACCACAGGTCACAATGCCTATCAAAGATGTCCTCTCTTCATGATTCTCCTTCTGAAATTTCCAGTAATTGCTTCCTCCTCTTGCTCCCATAGGCCTAGGGCTGGTAAGGGAGCCCATAGCTCCTGCACATCCATGATTCCCCTATTCCTTCCCACACCTTTGTAAATAGTCCTTTTACTAAACTCCCCTCCAGTATCCCAAATTTGAAGGTGTCCTCTATTTGCTACTGGGACCCTAATTAATACAGTCTATAAAATTTTGATGGAGGGGGCACCTGGATGGCTTGGTCGGTTGGGCGTCCAACTTCAGCTCAGGTCATGATCTCACAAGTTCGTGAGTTCGAGCCCCGCGTCGGGCTCTGTGCTGATAGCTCAGAGCCTGGAGCTTGCTTCAGATTCTGTGTCTCCCTCTCTCTCTGCCCCTTGCCTGCTCACGCCCTGTCTCTGTCTCTGTCTCTCAAAAATAAATGAACATTAAAAAAATTAAAAACAAAATTTGATGGAGAAGAGAGCAAAGAGGAATAGAAAGGGTGACCAGGGACTACAGATCAAGAAATAGACCTAATTATCTGATAAACAACAAAATACGACAAATGGCTCCAACTAATTTGATGTTTGGGTTAATTTACTTTTTCATTTCATTCAAAGTTTTCCACTTCAGAGGGAGTTTGAGCACATACCTTAGCTAAGTTTTTGGTGAGCTAGAGAGACGAAAAGGAGTAAGAGCAGTCCAGGAAAATCAGAAGAGTTTCCTTTTGAACTCTTCTCTTCTACGTGCTTCTTTCATAACAAGCACCATTTACAACCCCCTGCATTCATTCCCAGCTCAGAGAAACCAGCTATTTCTTTCAGGATCATTGCTATTTTTCAGAGCATGTATTCCCTTTGCCAAAGTTTAGATGACTGTGATTGCAAGAAGAAGAGCAGTAAGGGAAAGAGAAAGTTCTAGAGGGACGGAAGAAGGGTAAACTGAAGTGAGACAATGAGAAGATGGGGAGTGAGCCCATGCATGAGAGGTAAGCACTGAGAGAACCTGATGGCAAAGGACAGTGAGGTATTAAGAAAATGGAGTAAACCAGAGAGAGGAGCAGAGGGACCATGTGGTTGTTATCTCTGGCTATTATGCAAGAGGATTAATTTTGGGGGGAGGGGACTGGCGAAGACTTCATGGCTGCTCAGTAACGACAGAACAATAATGTGGTAGTATTTAGCACACATTCTACTGGAAACGAGGGCCACTGTCCTCTATGGTTCTGCAAACACGCTAAAAACAGCTGACTTATCCTTACTTGCCTGTTCTTTGCCAGATCAAAAGACATTTTCCATTTATAAACAGAGGGAGTTGGGCTGTCACCTGAGATGATCTACTGAACAACAAAAATGGGGTGAGGAGAAAAAAATCCAAGATTGGTATTAAAACCCCCATGCCCTTAATTTGCACCAATTTTCCTATCAGTAGCTCACTCTCCCTTTGCTCAGTAAAGGGGAAACTGCTTCAAAAGTGAAACAGGTTATGTTCTCGGTGGTCTGTAAAGCCCTGATGTTTCTGCTGTTTGTTTGTCTGTTTGCTTTTAATTACTTTTAAAGACAGTGGCAAGAGAATCAAGCAGTAAGAACATACTCACTACTCCCTCCCTAGCTGTGGCCTTTCTTAAGTCCAGGATTTTTTTTTTTGGTCTGCCCCCCATCCATGGCAGCTGCTTTCAGTTGCCCAATTGATTCTGCATTTTAATGAAAAGTGTTATCCTCTTCCTATTCAGTTTAAGATAATTGTTGCCCAGGCAAATCATTATAATTAAATTCAATTTAAAAGGGAGAACCCACCTGCAACCATATGTTAAACCTGCCTTTGGATAAGAAGTTGGTATTTTCACTTTGTATTAAAGCAGAAGTGTGTAATGGTAAGAGATTTTCCATGGAGATGGTTAAAGAGATTTGCTTCTTTTTTTAAATGATTAATTACGATTCACCTGTCTCTGAAAGGAAATTACTTGACTCTTAGAAAAACATTTTCATTAAACAGAACTACCATTGAGTAAGCTTCTATCAAGCAAGTCTGGTACTGATGCAGAGAAATAAAGTCATTGAGACAAGAAAAAAATAAGGTGCTTTCAGTAGATATATGAAATGGAACTGAAACATACATAGGAAGTTCCTATAGAAGATACTTGGTGTTGTTTGGCTCTTCAGCATCTTTCCACTTCCTAAAAGTGTTCTGAATTTTCTCCAAGAAAGTACATTTCTCATTCTCATCTAGAGTTTGGAAAAATTAGACCCTATCCAACTAAACGCTGATGTGACTAAAAGTCATCAGACTTAAGCCAATCAGCATGTCCCATGGCCTGGCAATAGTGATCTGATTAGGAACCAGAGCCAATAAAATGTTGCTGGAACTTCTGGGATGAAGAAAAGTCCTCTCTCTTCTTCAAGAGCTACTTAAAGAGACTTTTTCTTTCCCAGAATGTATAGTTGGAAGATGAAAGATCTAAAACTGTGACAGCCATTTTGCAATCCAGAAGGACAAATGGCAAGGGGACCCCAAGGCGTGAATCTTTTATCTAGGAAGGCAGAATAATGTGGTCACCTTAGTGACATCATTTGAGCCATCAGATCAAGCTAGTGCTACCTCCAGATTTTGCAGCCATGTGGAGCTACTTCCACAGCTTAAGGTAATTTGAGTTTTCTGTTACTTGCAACCACAAGAATCCTGGAGGAGTGAATTCTGTACCTGGATTGAAGCAAGATCAGATGATCTCCCAGTCTGTGGTAAAAAAATGAGGTAAAACAAAAACAAAAAGAAAACAAAACAAACAAACAAAAACAATGCCTACCTTATTGGGACAGGGTGTTAGATTGGAGTTTTTGGACCTACCAATCATGTAAGTCACCAGGAATTCGGCAAAAATACATGTAAAAACTGGAAGATTAATAATTTTAGGAAGTTACTTTTAAAAAAATAGGTGAATCGGGAAATAGAAGCAAGACAAACATCATTAATGAGCTACATCTAAAAGAAGAGGGAAAGAATGTTAGAAGACATAGGCAAATTTCATTTTCTTATCCAAATATTATTTATTTAGAGCCATAAGAACAAATAACTGTGATGGAGATTGATAGAGGTGATTACAAACCTGGATAAGACAAAAATCTATCCACTTAAGGAACTTTTTTTAATCAGATAGGGAAGCTAAACATGTATGCTTATAGTCAGTTGCAACTCAGTACAAGGCAAGTGCCGAGAAATTATTTCCACAGTCTTTAACAGCTTACTAAGTATATTCACATTCATTAGATCATTTGTTTCATGCCACAGCCCTTTGAGATAGGCAGTTGCACTTCCCTCTTTGGCATAAAGAAACTGAGACTCAAAGTGTGGAAAAATAAATATCAATGAATGTCACTGTGGCATTATTTAAAAGAAAACTAGAAACTGCCTAAATATCCGTCAATAGTGGAGTAGCTAAATATATTATGTTCCGCCATACAAGGGAATGGTAGGCTGCTATTAAAAAATAAGGAGGTAGGGATGCCTGGGTGGCTCAGTCGGTTAAGCGTCCGACTTCGGCTCAGGTCATGATCACATGATTCGTGAATTCGAGCCCTGAGTCAGGCTCTGTGCTGACAGCTCAGAGTCTGGAGCCTGCTTCGGATTCTGTGTCTCCCTCTCTCTCTCTGCCCCTCCCCTGCTCATACTCAATCTCTCTCTCAAAAATAAATAAACATTTTAAAAACATAAGGAGGTAAAGTCCTTTCTGGGTAGAATGAAGTAGGCAAACTCCACCCTGCATCCCACTGAATAAGGATTGCCAGATTTAACAAATGAAAATATAGAATATTCATTTACATTTGATTTTCAGGTGAACAATAAATTTTTTAGTGTAATATTTGATCAACATATACTAACAATTATACACGATGTCTTGTATTTTACCTGGCAAGCCTACACTGAATGAAAAATCTAGATAAATTACAAAGAAGTTATCTGAAGACTCTGAAAAGTGAATGGTAGCAGAATGACTGAGGAACAAGAACTTAAATTATGAACAATCTGGTGGTGAATTTCCTGAGTTTGTTTTGTTTTCTTCCTCATCTGCCAGCCTGGACTGAAAAGCAACCCAAATCACAGAGCTGTGGATCCAGCACAGAGAGCAAAAGCCCCAAGAGAAGATCTCTCTTTCTGGTCTGAGAGTGAGAAGTACGGCCCTCTATAGCCTGGAGAGAATGGGGAAGATCCTCTAGTTTTCTTCCTCCCTGCCTTTCCCTCCCTCCCTCCCTTTCTTTCCTTCCTTCCTTCCTTCCTTCCTTCCTTCCTTCCTTCCTCCCTCCCTCCCCCTCTCCCTGCCTTCCTCCCTCCCCCTCT